>NW_025872524.1:0-6952 GCF_002878395.1 Capsicum annuum
ATGGTCGTTGTTTATGCTTCAAGATGTTAATTTCGGGTGATTCTCATGAAGTATGTGTGGTTGTAGTTAAAACCCATGAAATTGGATGGTTTAAGATGACTAAATTATTAAGAACACCTATGCCATAAAGTCTGCATGCAAGGTGTTTGACGAAATGCCTAGAATAGGCATAATCATATTTTCATGATTTAAGAGTGCTCAATTAACAAGTCCTTACTCCATGTTTTATGATTTCACGTGAATTCCATGTTGTGTGAACGAAGTTCGAATCTTTACATGTTGTTCATGATACCATGATATTTTGTGGATTCAATTTATGGAATTGAGTTGAATTAAGGTGTTATGGTGTATAAAATTGATCATTAGGCCTATGCCCTAAATAGTGCATGCAAGGTGTTTGTTAAAATGCTTAAGTGAAGAAGAATTGAGCACTTTGACCTATTTGTGATCTAAATGATGATTCCATACCATATCCATGTTCTTAAGTTAACTCCCATGAAAAAGCTATGCCTACCATGTGTTTGATAATGTGCCTCAACGAATAAATGATGATCAAGTACCTAATCTTCATGCTCCAAAATTTTGCCATGTCTCTTAAGTTATGCCATGTCTACTTGATCAAGATGATTTCTATGCTATTAATGTGCTATAAATATGTTGTTGGCTTGTCATGATATTAGAATTGACCATGATGTTAGCTATATGAAAAGGTTATGAAAACCACATGATTTATGAATTCCCCATAGATGCTATATTATGGATTGTTAATGTTGGTCAAGTACTTTTGTATATCAAGTCATGTCAGTTTCCTTCCATCGAGTCCTGGGGGTATTCGTACCCGAAAAATATAGTTGTGTGCCTAGAGCCATGTCATGTTTTCATGATACTCTCAGTCAAGCCATGATCAGTAGACTTCAGTCAGCTAACAGAACTCAGTAGCATTTAGTCAGTTAACAGAATTCAGTAGTGTTCCACTAGTCATCGAAACTCGATAAACTCAGTCTATGTTCAGTTCAATTAAACAAAACAATCAGTAACAGTTCAGTTAATTCTAGTATGAACTAGGAAATTGGTTCAACATAATCAGTTTAGTGTCATTTCATTGGGAGTAGGATTCAGCACCAAGCGAATCCAAGGATGGGAACTCACCTACCAGTAGAGGGTCTGATTCTTAGAAGCAGTCCTTGCGTTCTAGAACTATGTAGCCAGCATAGGTTGAGACATCAATACCTATTAGTTGAGGGTAGATGAGGTGTCTTAACCTGCCAGATGAGGGTCACTCATAGCTTGTCCTTACCAGTGGTGCGGTATTGACACCCTTCCAATCAGGGCAGAGATTGGACCCCAAGTTAGCTGTTATAGCATATTTGGGGCATGTCGGTTAGATAATTACTTCCTACAGTTTCAGTATCAATCTCAGTAAAAGAACTCAGATAGTTCTTCAGGATATCAGGACATTCAGATACAGTCAACTCAGATATAGTACGGAACTCAGATAGTTCCATCAGATTTAGGATCGTCAGATACAATCATTCATGCTATCAATTATCAGAACTTATGTTATCAGACATATCAGTTATCAGAATTCAGTTATCATTCATGATATGTTATTAGTAAATATATGTCATCAGTAGTCATACTTAGGAGTACTGTTATCACGAACTCAGTTTTAGGATGTTATATACGGTCAATCAAATCAGTTCTTCATAAATAGAGCTATCAGAAGCAATCATTCCTGTATCAATAATATCGTACCAGTCTCCCATTATTCAGTAATACAGTATCAGTTCTTCACTTATTAGTGAATTACATATCAATATTAGTAAACTCAGTCATTCAGTATCTTAGCATCAGTAAACTCATGTTGTTAGTATTTAGACTCAGTAGTCAGTATCACCACGAGTTTAGTTGCAGTTATGTATATATGTATGTATTCTCACATTCATATCAGTCAGCATTATTCATGTATATAAAACCCTTTCCATTTATCCTACCTCACTTGTATACTCAGTACATTCAGTTGTACTGACGCATTCGTGCCATGGTGTTTTGTTTGACGCCATAGGTACATGGGCACAGGTTTCAAAGCAGCAGTAGCATTGCAGATTTAAGCAGTCAGCGCTCCTCTTCATTTGAGGAAAATCTTATTATTACTTTATTACAGTATTTCAGATTAGTTTTTCAGTTCATCGAGTTAGTTGGAGACATGTTCTTTCAACTCCTTCTTCAGTTCAGTTAGAGGCTTTTGGACCTAGATGTTAGATTAGATGTTCAGACATCAGTATTTATGTTCCTTTTTGGTATTGTTATACCATGTTTTTTAGATATGTATCAGTATTGAACCTTATGGCCTTACAGTTTATGTTTCTACATATTTTATGAGATATTATGCAGTTTACAGGTACAGATATTAGTCATGAATTAGCTTGTGGTCCTTCGTGGTCATGAGCATCGTGTAGCGTTTTGGTTCAAAAAAACGGCCCATTACAAACTTTGTATCAGAGCTTAAGGTTCAACAGTGTCCTAGGAAGTCTGATAGCTACATCAAGTAGAGTCTTGTACATGGGCGTGTTGTGCACCACACTTATGTGTAGGAGGCTATGAGATATTTCAGGAATAGTTTCCCTTCTTCAACGTCTCAAGATCATGCTATAGCAAGTTTCTCTAAGGAACCTATGTAGATTCATATCATGCACCCCTCATGTTCACTTTACCTTACTTTCAAGGTAACAGAAACAGTGAAGTTCAAAGTCCTAAAGATAGGGCTTTCTCAAATAGTCCCTACAGTCAGTTATGGGATTAGCCATAGAGTGAAACAGTATCCCATCAGTTCATTAAATTTCCAAGGTCGTACAGATTTTATTCATGGTCATGAGAACTCATTCTTGAACCTAGAAGTTTAGCAGTAGTAAAGTTGGGATAGTATTATTCTATTTGATCAGATTTTGTATTCATAGGGATTAGATCAGTAGGCTTTAACAGTACAGGCTAAAAATTTAAGTTTATTGACTTGAAATTAAGCATGAAGGTGTGAATGTGATATTAGCAGTATATGAGGAAACAAAATTAGATGATGTGTTTAGTAAGACAGGCAGGTGTTGAACAGAATGTAGGTATGTGATAGGTAGATCAAGTACCTAAGCCAGGACCTTAGATTTCAGTAGTAGAGCCAGTATGTATAGAAAGCAGTAAGGGAAGACAATTCCAGACCCATTCTCATCTCAGTGCAGAGTTTTTTACTTCAGCTATCACGAAACCAACTCAGGCATTGCATACCAACTCTATGGTCACGAACCATGCTCATGTATCTCTTTTTCCATAATCATGTATGAATTCAATTTCCAGCATAAGGAGTCCCTTTTACTCCACAGTATGAATCATGTTCCATAAGCATAATCTGCTTTCACGCACTTTCCACGGGATCATGTGCCCTTTCAATTCCCAGCATAAGGGGTTCAGTTTTAGCTCCCTCAGTGTTACGAATCATGTATCACAAATATAGAAATTTCAGACTCAGGGCATGCAGCTCATGACTCATGTACACAGATCATGATTTACAGTATACTCAGTTTCCATGACTCATGCCATGCCCTTACAGATTAGATAGATTCAAACTACATCATGTATCTTCTCAGTTCAGACCTTCGTGGTAAATCCATGTTGTTGATATTCTATTCCTCAAATTTTCATTCATGTTTCAAGTTCAGTCAGTTCCATTCATACTTCAGGTCCTCCTGATTAAATCCTTCAGTAAGCTTTCCTTATGAAACTGTGTAGTGATGAGCAGTAGCTTATATATGAGAGAGTAAATATTTCTTATTAAGAGAAGATTATTGCATGATTGTGTTACACGAGGGTATAGTTATAATGATAGGCCCGAATATCGCATTTGTGTGCAAGCAAATGGCTAGCAAAAAGTTGGAAGTAGAACTTGTGAAACTGTAGAGTGTGATTGTATGTTCAGACCCTTGACTTGTCAGCACCATTAGGTAACTATCAGCAATTCAGTTAGCAGTTACTCAACTATTAGTGCCTTAGTATCTCAGTCAACAGAAGGTCATGATACATTCCTAACAGTCACATAAATTCATAATATGTCACTGACACCCTCAGTTTAGATTCCTCAGTGAATCCGTTGGGTCGATGTTTCGTCCCCCAGTCCTCAGATACAGTGTCATCTTAGTAATCAATATTTAGTAAAGGACTCAGATAGTCCTACAGCATCATGACTATCAGTAACCAGTTATTTAGCCATCAAGATTCAGTACTTCAGTATCAGTCTAAACTTCAGTTATCAGTATTCAGTTATCCAAACACAATATTCAATTCTAGTATGAGTTCCAATTATAGCATTAGTTAGGATATCTGCTTCAGTTCAGTAACCAGCTTAGAAACACAGTTTAGTTTCAAACTTGCTTGACCATAGCGTACAGTTATCAACTACTCAGTTATAGGTATTTCAATACCTCAGACTATGGACTATTTCCAAATCATGTAATACGGTTGGTCTTACATTTTAAAATAATATAGATTTGAAGAAATCTATGTTCAGTTACATCATGTTACTCAGTCAATATCTTCTCATATGCATAATACTCTATGGCCTCAACCCAACTACTCAGACTAAGTACAGTTCAGTATTACAGATCCAGTATTTAGCTAGCAGTTATTCAGTTAATTAGATAAGTCAATATTTCTATCCATTTACCTTAACACCTACATGAATCTTTTCACTAGTATCAGTTGCAGTGTGTGAGGCTTAGTTACTGCCACTTAGGTGATGTTCATAGGCCTCAACTTATCTTTGCAAATCCTAATCTGGTCATGATTTTCCTACTCAATTGTGTTATACAGACCACACCAAGATTTCCTTGCAATCTAGAGCCACTAGAATTCTATAGAGAGAGTGTTAAAGAAAGGCTCCAGTCGACCATAAGGTTTTACCAGATACAAGCTCAGTTCAGTTCATGTATCATGTTCCAGGATCAATTATATCCTCATGTTCCTGCTCATGCCTATTGAGTAATTAATCTTGGACTCATTATTATTTCAAGTTCAACGTAAGAGTCTTCCTTGAACTTACTCATTCTCATGTTCAGATTTCAGTACCAAACTTGGTATTTAGTTCCATGCCCAGTTTTTAGTTCAAACTTAGTATCTTTTACCACTGCATGTTCAGTCACATGTTAACGAGCTAGTTCAGTCATGTATTAATGCAGCAGTTATGCGTGATCAGTTTACCCATACTTTTCGTCATGTATTCATGTATTAGCTCAGCCATATAACCATGCATCAGATATGCATTCCCATTTGAGAAACTCAGTTCATCAGAACACTAAGTCCTTTATTCATAAACCAGTTATCCATGCATCAGATGTGCATGTTCAATATAATATGCTCAGTTTTCAGTCATGTCAGTCATGAACCGATGTCTCAGTAGTGAATGTCTTGTACGTACTCCAGTTTATCATTTTCCCCTCTCAATCAGTCTTATTTGAGGACGAATATTCCCAAGAGAGAGATATTGTAATAACCAAATCACTCTAGGTATGAACCTTTTAGAGTTCTCTAGCACTAATACCAATTATTGAAACCCTGGGGGTTGCACCACATAGTGAGGGCCAGGTCCCTCAAAGTCAATCACAGACAAAAACTAGTAAAATAACCAGAAATCAAAGGACAGTGCAGGAAGAGTAAAAACATAAAAGTTTAACTTGAAAACCCCCTTTGTTCAAGGAAGTAAAATATCATGGCTTTCCCTCACAAGTACTTCAAATCTACTATGATCAAACTGTTGATTACAGCCTTCACTGAACCTAACTCTCAGTTCCTTTCGCTTGTAATAACTCTATTACAAGCTCATCTTGACAACTCTCTCAAGGAACCTCTTCACTGATTAACTCTAATCAGTATCAAGCTTAGGAAACTATAACTAAGAACTTCCCTCATCAAAGAAAACAACCACTCTTATAGAATGAGTAATTCAATTACAAATTAGATCTCACTCAAGAACAATTCCTATTTAAGCACACATAAAGAGCTAAGAACTTGAGCGGTGCTGAAAAATGGGATTTTTGTTCCCTTCATTTTTTGTAATTGCAAAAACAGTTTGATAAAGAAGAATTTTTTTCTTTTATTGATAAGTGATGATTAGGACTGAAAAAAGATTGGTCCAGGTGTCCTATTCAGTACGAGCAACACCTGTCAGTTCGTTACATAAGAAGACAAAACTTGTGCAGACACGCATGCCAGCTATGTTATACCATTCACATCAAGGGAACTGGATCCTTCCAGTTAGCTAGCTGCTCATTATCAAAACAATATATAGAAATACGGATTGACTGAACCCTCAATTTCACTGCCAATGCCGCAGCTTTTCTCACCTTCGTTAAGTTCACTTTTTAAGTCTTGTGATAATATGTACATATAAAATGAATTTTTTTATTACTTTGAAGCTAGTTAAGAATGTAATGCCAATTTTCAATGCACATATCTTACTTTCTCACACACGAATAAATACATAGATATCTTGATTTTTTTCATTTAAAGAAAAATAAATCTTAATGTTATTTATAACGAAAAGAGCAAGAAAAACTCGCACAAAAATGGAGTCGTGATTTCAACTTTATGGACTTTGAATTTTAAAATAATGACTTCAGTTGTCAATAATTGGACACTACGTTTAATATTTCCACATTTTTAGTGAACTTATAAATTCAAATACACTCTTTGTACAACACCTAGATCATGCATCTCTTATTAAAGACTTAATGCATGACAAAAAAGAGCACAATTCATATCATATCTGACTTAAGAAGATGCATGGTGTCCCTCATATCATTAAAATATATTTCAAGGACTCAAATATAGATCTAATTTGATAGAACAAAAATAGAACTTTATCGAAAAAAATGCATAGAAATCCATTACTCAATTACACTAAAAAGGCAAA
>NW_025872525.1:0-1469 GCF_002878395.1 Capsicum annuum
CGGAGATAGCTCAAATGGTAATTGTCAATTTCCAGTGTTGCTTCATAATAGTGACGTGTCGCACAAAACTTCCAGGTCGCAGATAAAGTGGCGTGTCACTATACCTCCACATCACGCCACCATGCAAATTCCTATTTTTCACATTCCAGTGACTTGGCGCGATAATGGCGCGTTGTGCCAAGCATAAAAATTGAGAAATTTTCTATGAAATTAAATATGTTTCCTAGGGTTAAAACGGTTTATTTCCCCACCCTATATAAGCTTTAAAACACGAGATTTGACCATAATTCAGCAACTTATACTCAATTACTCTAAAAATATATCAAGAACAATCCCTAGGGTTTTCATTGAAGGTTCAATTCCAAGGGAATTCACCATCAAATTTCAGGAATCTCTCCGTCAATCTTCGTAAAATCATAAGCTAAGGTATGCGTAGTGCTTATTCATTGACTCCTTTCTTCCATGAAGCCCAAGAATCTCTTTTCTAAGTTTAAGTTTATTGATTTCTTTATGCATTTCAAGTTGGGTTTGTTTTGTTTATGTTGAGAATGATCAATTGAATTCAAATCCATTTCGGGTGGTCAATTTTATTTGGAATTGATTTGTATAGATGAATATTCATGTGCACCTATAAATAAACCCTAGGATGGTGAAAGTAGAGATGAATCATGATGATTAATTGTCGTATAATGTTGTCTACATGTACTATGCCTGCCATGTGTATTATTAAATGCCTAGATGAAGGAATAATGCCCAACTAGTATGATATCATGAAATCCCCATGTATGTACAAGTTTATGCTTATCACATATTTGATGAAGTGCTTCAATATATAAATTATGAATTATGTTGTTGGTCATGTATTCAAGTAAGCCAGTATGTCACTTTCTTCTCATCGAGTCCTAGGGGTACTTGTACCCGAACATTTAGCTGTGTGCCTAGAGCCATGTCATGTTTTTATTATCACCTTAGTCAGGCTATGATCCATAGAACACAGTCAGTAATGTGACTTAGGAAACTCAAAAATCTCAGTAATCTAAGTAGTTCAGTAATCACAGTAACCTCAGTATTCCCAGTCAATCTCACTAACTTCAATATTCTTAGTCAGTCCTCAGAACTCAGTACATTTTGTCAGTCAATGGAACTCAGGAAATTCAACTTAGCTATTGTAAGATACAATTAGTCCTTATCGTTATAAATAGACTCTGGGATCACCCATTAGATAAGACTAATCTCAACTATGGTCAATCAGTAACAGTATCATCAAATTTAGAGATCACCCAAAAGATAAGACTGATCTCAGATTCAATTACTCAAATACAGTACAGAACTCAACTAGTTCCATTAGATTCAGGACTGTCAGATACAGTCACTCATGTTATCAGTTATATCAGTTATCAGAACTTATGTTATCCATATTCAGCTTCTGGACTGTTAGACAAAGTCAACTAGACTAGTTTTTCATAATC
>NW_025872525.1:1569-2722 GCF_002878395.1 Capsicum annuum
AGTGACTGTATCTGACAGTCACTCATGTTATCAGTTATATCAGTTATCAGAACTTATGTTATCCATATTCAGCTTCTGGACTGTTAGACAAAGTCAACTAGACTAGTTTTTCATAATCAAAACTATCAAAAATAGTTATTCATGTATCAATAACATAGTATCAGTCCCTCAGATATCAATAATTCCATGTTATTAGTAAACTCAGTAGTCAGAACTTAGCATTCAGTCCTATCACGATGTTAGATATAGTTATGTATATATGTATGTATTTTCACATTCATGTTAGTCAATTAGTTAGTATTGTTCGTACATATGAACCTATTATATTCAGCCTACCTCACTTGCATACCATATATTCAAAGTACTGACGCATTTGCGCTATGGTGTATTATACCATAGGTTTAGAAACATGATCTCCAGAGAACCAGTAACATCCTGGTTCAGTAGTCAGATTCTGATGTGAGTCCTCATCCTTTAAGGACATGATGATTATATTACTATTATAGTTTTCAGTTAATTTCAGTAGATGGAGTTAGTTAGGGACATGTCCCATCAACTCCTTATTCAGTTCAGTTTAGAGGCTTTCAGACTATAACATGTCAGACAGCTATTTTAGATTTGCTTTTGGTATTGTTATACCATTTTCAGACATTGTTTTATCAAATGTTTATCCATTTTGAACCTTATGTCCTTTCAGTACATGTTTCCATATCTATACAGTATATTATGTAGTGATTAAGTACATATATCAGTCATGGGTTAGCTTGTGGTCCTCCAGGGTCATGGGCACTGTGTGGCATTCTGAGTATCAAATTCAGGGCGTTACAAACCTTCCTGGTTTCCCCCTGTTCGTGAGATTGAGTTTATGATTGATCTCAAGACTAGAAGAGACCTATTTCGATGGCACCATACCGTATGGCTCCTGACGAGCTTAAGGAGTTGAATTCTCATTTTTAGGATCTTTTTGGTAAGGGTTTTATTAGATTGAGTGTGACTCCTTGGGGAGATCCTGTGTTGTTTGCAAAGAAAAAAGCTAGCTCCATTTAAATGTGCATTGATTTTAAGATGCTTGATAGGGTAACAATGAAGAACAGTTATCCTATGCCTAGCATTGATGATTTATTTGACAACCTTCAGGGTGCGATAGTACTTT
>NW_025872526.1:0-3353 GCF_002878395.1 Capsicum annuum
TATTTTTATTTTATTTTCTTGGGTCAGCTGTCCAAATAAAAATCACTGTCATTTTTGTCTTGTCTTGGAGTCAAGTCCATGTCAAAACAAGTGAGAAAAGATTTCAAAACTGGCTACCAGCTTCTTCAATTACACAAAGCAAGATAAAAGGGCAAGCATATAAAAAAGACATGATTGTGAGCCGAAATAAGGCATACAAAATTTTGTCAGTAGATAAGTCTGGGAACTTATGGAAATACCAAGGATCAAAGGGATTATTTGAGAAGCATGGCAAAGTAGAGATATTATATTTGTTTCAGAGTCACTCTTAATAATCTGAGTTTGGCTCAATGATGCAGCAAGTCAATGACATATGCTAATGGTTGGAAGCAAGGTTAAATGTGATGAGGGTAAGAGCAATTGCCACGAAAGCTAAAGCCATAAACCTGCCACCATGTTTTTAAACTAACAAGTTTTCTTTGTATGAAACAGGAACACATGCTACCTTCAAATCAAGGATTTCAAAGCCTAAACATCAAAGGCCGTAATATTCTCACTTTTACAAATGCAAGAGGCAATGTTGCTACACAGATCTGGAATTCAAAGCCATGGTAAAACTCATAGGCCAATATCCCTAGGATACACACTTCCTTATTTGGGTAATTCAAGCAACATTCGTAAGGAGACACACTTCCTTGTTTTGGTAATTTAAGAAACATTTGTAAGAAAATACACTTCCTTGTTTGGTAATTCAAGCGGTATTTGTAAGGAGACGCAACTCCTTGTTTGGTAATTCAAGCGATATTTGTAAGGAGACACACTTTCTTATTTGGACAATTCAAGCAACATTTGTAAGGAGACACACTTCTTTGTTTGGGCAATTCAAGCAACATTGGTAAGGAGACACACTTTTTTGTTTTGGTAATTTAAGCGACATTGGTGATGAGACACACTTTCTTGTTTGGGTAATTCAAGCGGCATTTATGAGGAGACGCACTTCCTTGTTTGTTTAATTCAAGCGGCATTTATGAGGAGATGCACTTCCTTGTTTGTTTAATTCAAGCGGCATTGGTAAGGAGACGCATTTCCTTGTTTGGGTAGTTCAAGAGACACTTGTTAGGAGACACACTTCCTTTTTTTGGTAATTCAAGCGACATTGGTAAGGAGATGCACTTTCTTGTTTGGTAATTCAAGCGGTATCATAAGGAGACGCACTTCCAAATGAGACGCACTTTCTTGTTTAGGTAATTCAAGTGACATTTATAAGGAGACACACTTCCTTATTTGGTAATTCAAGCAATATTTGTAAGGAGATGCACTTCCTTATCTGGGTAATTCAAGTGGTACTTGTAAGGAGACCCACTTCCATATTTGGGTAATTCAAGTGGTATTTGTAAGGAGACCCACTTCCATATTTGGGTAATTCAAGTGGTATTTGTAAGGAGATGCACTTCCTTATTTGATAATTCAACCGGCATTTGTAAGGAGATGCACTTTCTTGTTTTGGTAATTCAAGCAACATCTGTAAGGAGACGTACTTCCTTATTTAGGTAATTCAAGCAATATCTGTAAGGAGACGCACTTCTTTGTTTGGGTAATTCAAGCGGCATTTGTAAGGAGACGGACTTTCTTATTTGGTAACTCAAGCAACATTGGAGACCGCCCGAAGCACAAGATGAATAAATGAAAAGTCAAGCAATGAGGTGAAATAATTGAAAACCAAGCAACAGATTGAAAAATAGCAAAGTCAGGAGCCCGCCTGAAGAATAGGGTGATGAAACTCAAGTCAAGAGTCCAAAAGAAGCTACATAGATAGGATTTTGTAATTTCATTTATGTTTTAACTTGTAGTTTTTATTTTTGATGTAATGACAGAACCGCGGACCGAAACTTCGACAGAACCTCGCTCGACTCTCCAACTCGGTATAGTCCCTCTTCTTTCAGTCCTTGGGGATACCTATGACTTGATTCCCTCATAACTAGAGATGAGTATGATGTCTAAAGTCAAGACTTGGTTTCCCTCCTTTCTTCTATTTCATTCTGTTTCATTCTTGTCGGGACAAAATTTTGTGTCGTTGTCTACTTCTTTGTCTGAAAACACTTCATGTTTACATTCAAAGGGGGCATGCTATAGACACCTAATTTTGTCCCTCCCAAGTCCAATTTTATTCATTTTTACCTCACATTATCATACACCCTCACCCACGTGATTATACCCCATAAAAATATAAAAAAATAAAAATAAAATTTCAATAAACCACTAGCAAATTAAAATCCTAATACTCCCTTATCCTAACAAACTTTATTCCAATCACCTCACCACCCCATACCCCTACCCTTTAACCCCACCCCCCACATTTCTTTTTCAAGAAGAAAGCAAAAGAATACAAAAATAGACCTCACAAAACAGAAAAGAGGAAAGAGAAAAAAATGGAATTCGATTCATAGGCACAGTACACCACCATTCTTCTCCACAATTCCACACACACTTACTCTCACCATATACACGCACCTACCTGTAACACCCCATACTTAATTACGTGCATTAGCCATTGTTATATGTGTTGGAGTATATGTATTGATCCTAAGTTAGGTATATATGAGTTTAAGGATGAGTATTGATTATTTTGAGATGGTTTCAAGTGTATAGTTTGATTATATGTGTATAGGAATCGACTTTATTTATACCGGAATTTGCCCGCCGTTGGTTCCATACGAAGGTTATTGAATAATATTTCCAAAGATATAAAGATTTCCAAAAACGGATAAGTTTCGAATATAATCGAGCACGTTCGAAACTATAAAACGGTGGCCGGGATGTTGTGAATAGTAAATGTGCAGGAAAATTTCCTGCACACAGACTACTGAGGCCTGCCAGTTTTTTTGAGTCAACTTTGAACGATCATAACTCCCTCAATATAATGAACTGGGAGAGCTAACACCTATCAAAAGAAAGATCTTTGAGTCTTATTTCCAATACAATTGGTTTCATCCAAATCCAACATCTTAGTAAGGAGTTATAATCGTTTTACTTCAGCCTCTCAAAACAGTTTTTTAGGGTCAACTTCAAATGATCATATCTCCTTGTACAGGAATAAATGGGTGGCCTACTTTATATTAAATGAAATCTCTTTGAATTATCTTTCCAACGATACCAATTTCACCCAAATCCGATATCAGAGCAAAGAGTTATGGCCGATTTACTTTAGCCTATCAAAAGAGTCCACCATGGACAGATTCGGATTTACTTAAATTTTTAAGGGCAATATGATCATTTTCCATCACCTCATGGACGAAAATTGGTGATTATATACATATAATTAGTCTCATATCCATCAATTATCATCAAATTATTGAAAATAAGAAACCCTAGCC
>NW_025872527.1:0-1061 GCF_002878395.1 Capsicum annuum
TATATACTTATACTTTTATACACATATGTATAGTTGGACGTCTAAACATTAGGTTTGCCAAACTCGCAAATCATTATTGAGTCTATTACTGACACTGAGCGGCATTGAATTTCATAATCATTGTCTTCAAAATTTTAAATGGCTAGAAACATGGGGCTTTGAGCTCTAAGTGACAAAAGAGTTTTAAAATGAAGTGTGGGTGACACAAGTCTTAATAATTGAGTGGAGGTGACAATTACTTTATTAAGGATTAAGAAAGTAAGAAAAGTTTGAAAATAACCCATAAGTTTTTAAATTTACACTTTGATCCAATGTAAAAACCTAATATAACTAGAAATGGAGAAAAAAGGCACGTTTCTCTCTCTTCTCATTTATTGGAGTTTTCTCTCTCTTCGTGATTTTTGTTGTTTATTGTTGTTGTTGCTTTATTCATCATCTTGTTCTTCATTATCATCATCTTGTTCTTCATTATCATCTTTTCTTGTTCATCATCATCATCTTCTTGTTGTTGAACATTGTTGTTACCGCTACTATTGCTACTTGATCAAATTTTTTAGGTTAAATTTTATTCGTATATCACTTGAGAATTACTTATAGGTGATTTTAGTAAGTAAAATTATAATTTTTAGTTGAATTTCTCATCTGGATGTATCTGCTACTGCTGTTTTTTCAACAATAGATAAAACAATTAACGTGAATCCAATAAATGAGTAATCTGTTGCACAGATGTGTAATCTATTGCAACATATTGACTAGTCTACTGCAACATATTGACTAATCTGTTGCAACATATTGACTAATTTGTTGCAAAATATATGACTAATCTGTTGCAACAGATTACTCATCTATTGGATTTGTATTATAGTGTTGTAACATGAATCCAAAATATGGGTCATCTTTTGCAACAGATTAGTAATATGTTGCAACAGATTACTCACTTGTTACAATAAATGACTCATATATTGAATTCATGTTGCAGGTTCTATCCATTGTAGCAGTAGCAAATATACCAAATAAAAAATTCAACAAAAATATTCAACAAAAATCATAATTATACTTAC
>NW_025872528.1:0-1399 GCF_002878395.1 Capsicum annuum
TAGCTGATTAAACTTAAGACAATACTCCTTAACCGACATGGAGCCTTGTCTCAAATTCATAAAATGCTCTATCTTAGCTTTTTGTAACTCAAGAGGAAAGAATCTATCCAAAAAAACATCTTGGAATAATTGCCAAGTCACCAAAGCGGTATCTTCTTCTCTACCCTTATTCCATATCTGCACCCAGTCATTGGCAACATCCTTCAACCGATAAGAATCCAGCTCCATACTTTCTTCCTTCATCACGTGCATAATCTATGTAATTTTCTTCATTTAATCAACATACATCTGCGGGTCCTTACCTTCTCTCGACCCATGAAACTCTGGTGGATTCATCCGCATAAAGTCATGAATTCGTACTGCTGCCGAATTATTTTCCTATGGAGGTGGAACATTGGCCTGAGTATTGGCGGTAACTGCCTGGGCTAGCGTCTGAAAAGCTGCCCAAAATTTGGCATGGGATACCATCTCATGTAACGGATCAATGGGTTGAGGTTGGTTATTGCTTCTGCGAGCTCAACGTGGAGGCATTTTCTGTCATAAGAACGCACAAATTAAAAGCAGAAGGAAATAGTTGTAAGCATGATAGACTCTTATAGAAAGAAAGAAATGATTTTTCATAGAATGCCCTACAGCCTCTTGATCATAGGTGTGGCGCGCTATACACTGATGCTCGGCTTGTCAGACTCCCTAGGACTCCTCACAACCTTAGGCTCTGATACTAAGTTTTTAACGCCCCAAAATATCATCTCGAGATGCCACATGGTTCCCAAGGCTACACGTAGCCTCAAGCTAACCCTTTAAGCCAAAACACTACCCTTGGGTTCCAACACAACAACATACACGCTATGCTAAGGATATATATATAAGTACATATCATATCATATTGTACATGGCATGGAATATCATTAGACTGTACATATGTGGAATGTCTATACACAAACCAACCCAACAATACACTAGTCTGGCATAGCCTCTATACACCAAAATTAACGAGCCATTGGGACAAACCCCCAACTGGCTCAACAGACCAAAGAGATCACAAAACAACAGCACCAAAACTAGAAACTTGGTTCTCGAACCATGAGGACTCACCATTGAAGGAACGTAGATGCGACATTCGGATATCACTATCGCAGTTGCGGCTGAGTACTTGAACCTAAATCATGGTAAGAATGTAGCCCATAGAGAAATATGTGGTTCAGCACAAGATACATACTGAGTATGTGGGGGCGCATGCAAAATATAAATAATATCATAAATTTCATAAAAACATACATACGGACCATAATGACACACCTGGCTTGAGTGACATTGAATCATGCAACTCATAACATCTTAGATAGGAAATATAGCAGAAAACCTTAGAAATCATTATAGATCATCATAGGCAACTTGA
>NW_025872528.1:1499-2502 GCF_002878395.1 Capsicum annuum
CGCCCCCACATACTCAGTATGTAGGGGCGCATGCAAAATATAAATAATATCATAAATTTCATAAAAACATACATACGGACCATAATGACACACCTGGCTTGAGTGACATTGAATCATGCAACTCATAACATCTTAGATAGGAAATATAGCAGAAAACCTTAGAAATCATTATAGATCATCATAGGCAACTTGACTTACCACATCAAAACTCGGAGTGACTCGGTATGTCAATAAACATGACTCTTATGGACAGGGGAGTTTCCTATAACCGACAACCCCATGTGAGCTACGTGGAATACCAACATTTAAAACCCCCATTGGCGGGAGCATCATACTCTTTGCCAGGGAGTACGACCTTAAAACTACAATAATCACAATCGGGCACTCTGGCCAATAATATCATCATCAAACAACCCTACGGCAGCACATAGGTTTGGGGAAATACCAAATTTCCCTCTTGGTACTAAGTACTACTCCCCGACAAGCTAAGAACGCGTTAGGAAATCCACCACAACATCACAAGGGTCTATCATCAAGACAAAATCAAATCTCTTTCTCATTTATCAAATTGTATCAATTTGTGGATTCCTAACTCAACACATTTTAGCTCAAAACATTTTAATCTTCCTCAACATCAACAAGGTATGAATGCATTGAACCATAACCGACTCGACATTTGGACAAGGATATGAAGACTCAATACATAATATTTTCAATAATTTAACTCATCAAAACCATTCGAAAAATACCAAAACTCATTGCAACTTCAATATCAACATTTCTCAATTTGCCATCCAACTCTCATTTAAAGGTACTTGAGACATCAACCCATAGTAGGGATATAGAATTTCTAATATCAATTATAAATTCATAACAAGGAAATAGTGGAATGATAGTATAAATCAAGCCTTAATAAATTAAATCATCATACTCTCATAATCAAATACTTTTTGGACATAATTCCATCTCAACATCATACACATATCGGATGACATAATCCCAT
>NW_025872529.1:0-1125 GCF_002878395.1 Capsicum annuum
ATTGATTTATAAATTTTCCTTAAATTATCAATCTTTGGATAATCTTGCGCATTATTGATTGTTGGATACGAGGCGACTTACAAATATCCTTTGAATTTCTAGCTTTTAGGCAATCCTGCACATTATCCGACTTTGGATAAGAGATGGCTTATAGATATCTCTCCAATCACTAGTTTTCAAGTGTTCCTGCACATCATCCAACCTTGGATACAATGTGACTTATAGATAATCCCTCAAATTGATAGTCTTTGGGTAATCCTGCACATAATCGATCTTGGATATGACGCGGCTTATAGAGAACCCTTGGACGTATCAATTTGACAGTCTTGCATATCCTCCGATAAGGTTTTAGTTGCGACTTATGGATAACCTTTGAACTATCAACTTTTGGGCGATCTTGTACACCATTCAGTTAGGATGTTGTTGTGGCTTACGGATGACTTACAGGCTATCAAATCATAGGTGATCCTGCACACTATCCTATTTCAAATAATGTGACTTATAGGTGACTCTCAAATTGTCAATTTCCAGGAAACCTTATATATCATTCATCCTTGGATAGCGACTTAAAGGCGTCCTTTCAAATCGTGTACCCTCAATACATTCATATGCTGATTTATGAAATGATGAGATATCCTCAACACTAGCGTTTCTGTCTAGCGTGTCAACAGATGTTGAATGCCTTCTGGGGCGATGGTATGAGATGGTCTTTGCGGTAATGATATGTAATGGCCCTTGGGGAAATGATATGCAATAGCCATTATGGTGATGATATACGATAGCCATTGTGGCGATGATATGCAATAGCCATTATGGCGATGATATGCAATAGCCCTTGTGGCGATGATATGGAATAGCCATTGTGGCGATGGTATGCAATAGCCATTGTGGCGATGGTAGGCAATAGCCATTGTGGCGATGGTATGCAATAGCCATTGTGGCGATGGTATGCAATAGACATTGTGGCGATGGTATGCAATAGATATTATGGCGATAGTATGCAATAGCCATTGTGGCGATAGTATGCAATAGCCATTGTGGCGATGATATGCAATAGCCATTGTGGCGATGATATGCAATAGCCCTTGTGGCGATGATATGCAATAGCCATTGTGGTGATGATAT
>NW_025872530.1:0-583 GCF_002878395.1 Capsicum annuum
ACTTCGGATAAATATTCTTCTATCAATTGCATTTTATTTCCTTCATGGGCAGAAATTCGTCTGGAAACATAGTTAAGATTTTTGTCTTCAACTAAAATAGACTTTTTGGAAGTTTTTTCATATTCAGCAATCTTCTGAATTATTTCCTCCCGTTGATCATGTACGTAAGCGAGCTTTGTTTCTGGGTCTCTGCGAAGCAGTTTATCCCAAAAATTACAATAAAATGTTCGGTATAGAGCAGGAATTTGGTGAGTGTCATAACCTATTTCCACGGACCACCGATGAATCCAAGAAATAGAGAATTCGATGAGATCTTCATAAAGTGTATCCTTTGTGATAAGGTAGTCAATGACTTTCCGTAGAATGAGCATGTGTAAATCCATATTTAGAGGAACTGCCTTTATAAAGGTGAGTAAGAACTTTGCAGAGAAGAAGTGTAGAAAGAACTTCATTAAATCTGTAAGCATTAATCACTTAAGTCAATATCAAACCAATAGATTTTGTCATCAATGAATTCGTTGTGGTTAAGGAAAAATTCTTCTTCTATTAAGCGATGAATTAAAGTTTCTAAGATAAGAAAATG
>NW_025872530.1:683-1546 GCF_002878395.1 Capsicum annuum
TTATAAAGGTGAGTAAGAACTTTGCAGAGAAGAAGTGTAGAAAGAACTTCATTAAATCTGTAAGCATTAATCACTTAAGTCAATATCAAACCAATAGATTTTGTCATCAATGAATTCGTTGTGGTTAAGGAAAAATTCTTCTTCTATTAAGCGATGAATTAAAGTTTCTAAGATAAGAAAATGAATATCTTCATTTAAAGGAATGCATTTGATAATAGTTATTATAATTTTTTCAGAGAGAAAATATGTGTAAAAACTCATATCAGATACTCTCTAGATAAAAAAATAAGGCAAAGAATTTTCACTACCCTTTTTATATTGTATTTCATAATCAAACGGGGCAAATTGAGCTTGCCACCGCGCAAATACTAATTTAGAAGCATCATGTTTGAAGTCTTTATTAAACATAAATTTGACGGATTGAGCATCAGTACGAATTATAAAATTTTGGTTATACAAATCATCTTGAAATTTTAAAACGCATTTTACAATAGTTAACATTTCATGGGCTACCGTGGCATATTTTCTCTGACTTTCCGTCCATTTACCAGAATAAAATCGAATCAAACATTCGGTCTTCGTATGGGGATTAACTTGTTTAAGTATTCCGCCATAACCAATATTTGAAGCGTCAGTTTCAACGATTTTTAACCAGTTAGGGTTTGCAAGAGAAGTACAAGGAAGGGTTTGAACTCTGCTTTTGATTGATTTTACTAAATCAGTGTGTGCTTGAGTCCACAGAGTTTTGTGATCCTTTTTTAGTCTATCATATAAAGGAGTTAAGTCTCTAGACAAATTTTTATAAAAAAAGGGAAAATAGTTAAGACTACCGAGGAACCTTTGAAGTTGTTTTTTATCAGTAA
>NW_025872531.1:0-3887 GCF_002878395.1 Capsicum annuum
TTTAATGAAAAATAAAATAGACATAAAATACGAAATTAACTCTTAATATTTTAAATTAAATTTTCGTCTTTCGAACGATGATTTTACTATATCACTCCTTATTATAAGTCATTTTTGTACTTGAAAAATAAGAATAACAAAATGATATGTTAACATAAAATATTTGATTGATTATCAAAATTATATTAGTGCCACATAAATTGGGACGGGACAAAAGAAGATATAAAGCAACATATATTATTTGAAAATGAAATAAAAAGTACCATAAATAACAATAATTAACAGAAAAAAATTTAAAAATTGATTGATTTCTACTTCAGCTACTTCAGGCGTGATTTTTTTATATCACCCCTAATTAATTATCATGGTCATTTAAGCATTGTGCCACATAAGCTGTGATAGAAAAAATATTATAAATCACAATGATAAAAAATTTAAATCATTTAAAAAATATAATTGGCTGTTGTCGACACAAAATTCTGGACAAGGAGAGTAGCATATATTATTCAAAAATTACATAAAAAGTATTATAAATCACAATAATTAAAAACTTAAATTATTTTTAAAATATAATTGACTATCAATGCCACAATAATTTGGACAAGAAAAGTAACGTATATTAATTTTAAAATTACATAAAAAATATTATAAATTAAAATAGTTAACAACTTAAATTATCTAAATACGTATTAAAATAACATATGTTGAACTCATGTTAGATTCCGGATAAATCCTAGAAAACATATGCAATCCTTTTACTAAAAAAATTTATTTAAATACATCAAGATTGAAAAGATAAATAAATATCTTAATTTTGGGTCGTGCTGACACGGACCATGCTTTTCTAGTTACTACTATATATATAAGAGAGGATCTTCAATTTTGATAGTCCTCAATTGATTTTTTTTTCTTTTCATTCTATCTTTAAAAATGAAGGTTTAATTACTTTGCATATAGAGAGGATCTTCAATTTTGATAGTCCTCAATTGATTTTTTTTTCTTTTCATTCTATCTTTAAAAATGAAGGTTTAATTACTTTGTATATTCTCAATTATTTTGATAATTTAGTTAATTATATGAGCTTTTAAGTGATAAGTTAAAAAAAAAAGGTCATAGTGACACCACAAAAGATCTATTTATTTAATCAAATTAAAAGTTAAAAGCTATTCAAAATTTTGTAGTGTTCTTTTATATACAAATAATAATAAGAGAGAATACATATTTTTTAAATCCTCAAAAGAAACTCTATTTTGCCTTTCTACCCCTAATTGAAGCCCCAATAACTTTATAAGCTTACCAATTGAAGAAATAACTACAAAAGTATTATGTTGGATTAGATTTATAATTATTTAATTAGTGCGATGTTTATTTCTAAATCAACATTACTGACATGATCATTCAGTAATTTGTAGCATCAAATATTTTTATACTTTTTTATTAAAAACATGTGTTAGCCAATGTAAATTTAATTGAGAAAAAAATAAAAGAAGTTAATTCAACATAAGGCAAAACTCAATTTCAATTGTTAAAGAATTTAATTCAAAATTTTCAATTAAAAAAAAAAAAGAGTTGTAACGCATGCATTTGTTAGAAAAAGTTATTCTTTAACTTACAAAAATTTGTATTCCCTTTATTTTAATTTATTTATCTGATTTGACTTAACATGAAATTTTAGAAAGTAACAATTATTTTTTAGTTTTGTGATTTTAAACTAAAGATATGTAGAAAGGATCAAAATATCTTTTAATTTTGTAGTCTTGAGCAGTTTCTAAGAAAGAAAATAAACATTTTTTGAGCAGTTTCTAAGAAAGAAAATAAACATTCTTTATGAAATTAAACAAATTAAAGATAACTCATATAAAATAAGAATATACATATGGATCAGGTATGTATTCTGTAAATATATATGCAGAGCTATATATATTTTATATGATGTTGAATTTGTCTTTGAACTGTACATACTATGTCATTTTAGAGGGTAACATATGTATTTACTGTTTAAGATGTATATCATGTATTTGTTTTATTACCTATAGGTATATGTATATAATTGTCATTTTTGTTATACAGATTTTGTGTCCTATATGTTTATTAGACATGTGAGTCAAATATATATTTCTGTAATTACATATGCAGATATATATATGTATATTTTTTTACCGTAAACACATATGCAGATCTGTATGTATATTTATTTTGTATATTTTTTGAATATGTATATAGGATATAGATAATTGTCTTTTAAAAATAAGAGATAGAGATAGAAGAGTATAAAAAAATAAAAAACAAAAAATAAAAATTCAAAAAAAAAGAAGAAAGAAAAATAGAAACTAGAAATAGAAGTGTAAAAATAAAAATGAAAAAAAATAAAAAATAAAAAGAAGAAGAAAACGAAAAAAAAATATGAGAAAAGGAAAAAGAAAACAAAAAAAGAAAAAAATAAATAAACGAAAAAGGAAAAAAAAAAAGAAGTAGAAGAGAGAAAAAAAAGTGGAAAGAAAAAAAATGGAAAAGAAAAAGAAATTAAAATAAAAAAAAAGATAAAAAAAAAAAAAAACTAACAAGAAAAAATAATTAGAGATATAAGAGAATGATATTTTGAAATTTTGAAGATCATGAAAATAATACTCTTCATAATTGAGTTTGGTTTGAAAAAGTAATGTACTAATTTAAATAAGAGTAATTTGTGAAAATTTAATTAGATGAGATAATTATTCCTTATTTAACTCTACTAATTTGAGTAAAACAAAGACAATAAATCTTATTGTATATTTATTTGTATAGCAACAATTTACTTAAATATAAAATAAAATTTATTATTTTTCGTAATTATGAAATCGTTATTATAAAAGTTCTCTATAATTGATATTTCTGAAATTTCCCCTAATTAATATAGATAGAAACAAGCCACATGCGATTAAGAGAATAAATCATTAAAGTCTGATTAGGCTGAATTCGAAAGTGTTTTTGATGAAGACAAATTTCAAAGTAGCTTTATGCTCGAAAAACAACTTAAAAATTGATTAAAAAATTAATAAGTATCTTGATTTTTTGTTAATATTATATAACAGTTGTATGTATCAGTTGTTAAGCTTGAATGGGTATGGAGAGCTCTCTCCCCAAATGGGGGGTCCGACTCAGGGCGAATTCAGATATAATCGAACTCCTAAAAAGTGGGTGTCGAATATCGGGTGGTTTAAACCAAAAAAACGTTGTTAAGCTTGAAAAGGAACTCCCTTCAACAAGGTCAAGCTTCTTCGATAGAGATGAATCTTTAGAGTTTAATGTCTAAATCATTCTCTCTCGATTTACATTTAATGAAAACAAATGACATTTAATTATTCGAAACTTCATTGCAACACTTTTCTCCTTCCATGTATCCGTAGCTTATGATTTGACAACTTGTTTTAATTTGTTTATTTTCAACCTATACAATTTTCAAATAGATCACTTTCTTCTTAAAAAAAAGAAAAGAAAGACTTGTTCCATACGCTCTCATTTGGATTTTCTTGCTAAACTTGTTTCGCAGTAAATGAAACACTTATTTTTCTTTCTTAAACCATACGGGGCCCGTTTGATTTGCGGTATCAAAGTTAATAATTTTGGAATAAAATAATAATTTTGGGATAAAGATTTTAATCATTCGTTTGATTGTAAATATTTGGGATAACTTATCCGGGACTAATAATTAGTCTCAGAATAAGTTATCCACCTAATTGGTGAGATAACAATTCCAAGACTATTTCTCTTTGGTATAAAATTATACAATGACTAAAATATCCTCAAAATTTATGATTTCATTTCACACATCTCTCTCTATATACTAGTATTTTAATTATAAATTTTAATAAAAGTTAAATACTTAATAATTTTGACATAAATTTTAT
>NW_025872532.1:0-1943 GCF_002878395.1 Capsicum annuum
TAATAGAACAATTGTTCACTTTTATGCCAAAGATATGGTATAGAGTATGCTTTACATACCTGACTGTCAACCTTGAATACTAGTCCCAAATGGACTTTCCATCTTTTCGGATTACTTATCTACAATGAACATATATAGAAATCTAGTATTAGCCACCAACCGTCACAATTCAATTATTTAAATTCACCAAACTAGTGGTTAAGTAGTAAACCAAACGTCACAATTCAACTATTTGAATTCACCAAAATATTGGTGAAGTAGTAAGCCCTAATTGCACCATAAAGGGTGTCACTTTAACCCTCTTATACTCTAATTACATTCACATTCCATGCATATTCATACAACATCCTCCAATATCAAGTTTGGATTCATTTATCCTTCCAACCTATCCATTAAACCAAATTGAGCCATAGACATAAATAATCATTAATTCAATAGTATATCACCATATCCACCTTCCATAACTCAATTACCATATCCACCTTCCACAATTCAATACAACCAAATCATGAAAAATAGTCCATAACCCTATTTCCATCACCTTTTAATAACAGCCAATACATATAATCCTCTATCACATATATACATATGGAAAAGAACAAAGGAAAATAATATTCATACCTTAGAATTCAAATATTGATTATGCAATCCTGTTTGTACAAATAATAGGTGTCATTCGAAGCTCTCGAGATGACAAACGCAGTTATCGGATTACTTTGGAATTTCTACGGTTGAATCAAAAGTAATTTGAAGGTCAAATTTGGCTAGGGTTTGTTCTTCCTTAATGATTGATGATGAAAATGAGTTTTTGAACTCATATACATGTATATATACACATATTTCCATCCATAATATAATAGGAAATGACCAAAATGCCTTTAAAATTTAAATAATGTCAAATCTGCCCTTTGATGGACTATTTTGCTAAGCTAAAGTAGATCGACCATAACTCTTTGCTCCAATATCAGATTTAGGTAAAATTGGTATCGTTGGAATGATAATTCAAAGGGATTTTATTTCATATAAAGTAGTCCACCCAGTTCGTCCTGTACAAGGAGTTATGGTCATTTGAAGTTGACCCTAAAAATCTATTTTGATAGGCTGAAGTAAAACGAGTATAACTCCTTACTCAGATGTTGGATTTGGATGAAACCAATTGAATTGGAAATAAGACTCAAAGATATTTCTTTTAATAGGTTGCATATCTCCCAGTTGATTATATTAAGGGAGTTATGATCATTCAAAATTGACCCAAAATTTTGGCTGGCCTCAGTAGTTTGTATGCAGGAAATTTTCCTGCACATTTACTATTCCCAAATATCCCGGCCACCATTTTGTAGTTTCAAAAGTGCTCGCTTATATCTGAAACCTATCCGTTTTTGGAAATCTTTATATCATTGGAAAACTTATTCAATAACCTTCGCATAGAGCCATCGACGGGAAAATTCTGTTATAAATAAAATAAAAAAATTAATTTCATATAAATAAGACCAATACACATACTTGAATATGCCAATACACGTACTTAAATATGGGGTGTTACATTCCGGAACTACATGTCCTGCGTAGGTACGAGATATCACCCGTTAGATAGAACTGTCATACTCAGGGGTCACCCGTTAGCAAAATTTTATGTATTGGACTAATCCCAGGAGTCACCAGCATGAGGGCTTGTCACGAATGTCGTCAGCTATTTTTTCCAGCAATTGTGGGACATTTTAGTAAGGGTATTTTGGTCTTGTTCCTTTACTTCGCATGACTTATAACCCTCAAGGAGCGTATTATCTTCCATTCTCTTTAGCTAAACATCTCAAAAATCTCTCTCATACACTCTCAACCACAAGATTAGGGTTTTCTCTCAAGAACATCTCATCAAGAGCAAGCCTAAGGATTTCTTCAATAACCTTCAAGAAACATTAGATCTCTTTCAAGATCAAGCTTTA
>NW_025872533.1:0-1556 GCF_002878395.1 Capsicum annuum
AAGTTTATTATCAGCAATCCACTAGGGTCCATGAGTCTCTAGAACCTAAGAGTCCTTATAGTCCAGGCAGTCCTACAGCCTCTGATATGGAGCCTCCCCCTTCCATATCCCGTCAGAAAATTAGGACTGACCCCAGCCTTCTAGTCATCAAATCTGATGAAGAATATACACCTGACCTCAAAGCTCTTGAAGTCCGCTGGTACCTCCCTAAGGACTCTATAAAGAGGAAATGGTACACCAGTACCTATTCCAAAGAACAACAAAAGGAGTTAGGTCGGCTATGGATAGTCGATATGAAAAGACTCCGCTGTGACATAGAATTCTTCCGATGGTTTGAGTTCACCGGGATAATGGAAAACCAGAATGAATCCCTTAACGTTATCATTAATAAATGGTATACTCAGAGTAACAAGATAATTGAATCCGTTACTCCTCCTCTCGAAGGGATAAAAATTCCTCATTCCAATGAAGTTCTCAATGCTTCACCCTTCAAGAAAAAACATGATAGACCACTATCGGCCCCTATCAATAGAGACCTCGATAGGATAGTTGAAGAAAACAACTATACTAATCAGGTCCTTCACACTATCTCCCAGTAAATAGGAGATACTAAAAACTCGACTCTTCCTTTTAGTTCCCCCTCTCCTGAGAAAGGGACTCCAAGTCCTAATCCTATAGCCAACTCTATCTTTAAGATCCCTGAATTCCAGAAAGAAAAATTCCCTAATCTCAGCGATGACTTCAAAGTTTCGGGAAAAATCTTGGAACAAATCAACGACAAGCTTTCCAAGTTTAAAATCTCTGAGAAAGTAGAGTCCAGCAACAAGAAAAACGCTCTTTCTAAACTCACCAGTGATCGTTTTTCCACTAAGAAAAACTATTACAAAAAACCATCTCCTCCAGATGTTTAATTCGAGGAAAATCCCTACCTCTCAACCTTCAACCATGATGGCAGAGGAATAACTGAATGGAATATTGACGGTTTGGCTGAACACCAAATCTACAACAAACTCCATAAAATGGGCGTATCTATCATGGCTTACAAAATCAGAGGAGCCACTGATAAAGAAGCAGCTACCATGATTGTATCAGGTTTCACTGGTATTATAAAACATTGGTGGGATAACTACTTCAATCATGACATCAAAAACCTTATCTATGGAGCCACAGCCATTGAAACTGTTGTCAAGAGTGAAAATGGCCAAGAGGTTTTAGAGCAAGTCGCAAAAGAAGACGCTTCTGCCACTCTCCTATACCACATAGCTAGACATATCATATGAGAACCCAAATTATTCCAAGATAGGAGCTTAGAAATCCTCAACAATCTCACCTGCAAAGACCTAGCAGACTTTCGATGGTACAAAGAAACCTTTCTAGTAAAGGTCATGATCCGACCTGATTGCAACAATGATTTCTGGAAGGAACGATTCATTAGTGGTCTCCCTTCTCTATTTGCAGAAAAGGTTAGAACCAAAATTAAGGATAGATTCGAGGGAAAGATTCCTTACGATATCCTAACCTATGGCGACTTAATCAGTTTCATCACCACTGTAGGG
>NW_025872534.1:0-4520 GCF_002878395.1 Capsicum annuum
ATTGAATTATGTTGATATTTAATAAATATAGTAACTATATAAAATTAGTATTAAAAATAAATATAATAATAATAAATAAATTTTGATCAACGGTTTAGTTCTAAATATTAATAAGAATTTGGTTTAAAATATTGAATGGAATTTGAAATTGACTTCAATTGGACATAATTTGAGCTAGGATTGTAATAAATTGGATAAAATTAGGCTAAAATTGTTACAAATTGGAAAAATCAGGCTAGAAAATAAATAGATTAAAAAATTAAATCCACTAAGGTTGCAAATTAATACAATAATAATCATAGTAAAATAAATAATATAATTATTCTCAGATTAGTTATGAATAAATTGTGTAACTAAAAATATGACACGTAATATATTACTTTAAAATGAACGATAACAATAATATATATATATATACATACATATTTTATATATTTAGTATAAATAATGTTTTCCCATTATTTCATTTCATTTCATCCATTCTGAGTTATTTATATTTAAAAATGAAAAATAAGTTTTTAAAAAATTATTTTTCTAAAAAAAATCAGAAATTTTAAATGCCCGGTCATGACAAAGAAAGACTCACTACTTGAATTTTCAAAATCAAAATAAAAATTTAAACTAACTGAACCAAATTTATACAAATTGAATCAAATCGTATTTATTTTGGTTTGATTATGGCTTTCATTTTCTTCAATCCAAAAATCGAAAAAACAAATCAATATTAAACAAGAAAATCGAACAAATAGAATGTCCACCCCTAATATCATCATATATATAATTCTGAAACTACCTAATACTTTCAACTCAATGTAAAATAAATTATTTTTTTATTTTATTTCGTGATTATTATACTTATATCTCACATCAAAAGATTCCTACATGTACATTATATTGATATATTATATCGTTGTGCGTAGTATGATTTCTTACAATTATATTTAAATTAACCAATAGAAAGCACGCTCTATTTGAGCCCTGAGTCGTTCTTCGCCCTATCTTAGGCCAACAAAATTTGTTCTCTTTAATTTTTTGGTGATAACATAATGAGTCGAGATAAAATTTATTCGGCTTGAATACATCTATGATACCATCTATGTCAATAAATTAATTTTAATTTCTTGATCATCTTTTGTTTGATTATACATGTCCACCGATTTAATGTCTAATTTCTTTTTATTTTATGTTTTTTATTCTTCAAGTTTATCCTTTTTCTATTTAAATTTTTCAAGTCACAAAAATTCTACATAAATCTCCAACAAATAGTTTTAGCTAAATTCGTAGCAACACAATCCCCCAATAATTTTTCAAGTAATAATTTTACAGGTAAATCCCCAAGAATAAATACCCAGCAAAATTAACAAAACAAAATCCCCAAATAATTTTTCAGGTAATAAAATCCATTACATAAATTTCTACCAAAATATCTCTACGTAAATCTGTAGGATAAATTATCTAGGAATTTTTCTATATGGTTTTAATATATATATATATATATATATATATATATATTGTTCATATACCTACGGATTTACCTAGAGATAAAATACCCGCCGATACATTTCCCTAGGTAATGTCGCAAGTAATAATTTTACAGGTAAATCCCCAAGATTAAATTTCCAGCAAAATTCATAGCACAAAATCCCCCAATAATTTCCCATGTAATAAAATCCATTAAATAAATTTCCACCAAAATATCTCTAAGTAAATCCGTAGGATAAATTACCTGGAGATTTTTCTATGGGTTTAAAAAATATATATATTTGTTCATATACTGGCGGATTTACCTAGAGATAAAATATATAATGCCCAATAAGCCCTTATTCTATTATTTTCCTCACCTTTCTATCAAGAACATTATATTTTCTCTCAAAGGGGCAAAAATCCTAGCAAAGAAATCAGGAACAAGACTAAGGATTTTCTTCAAGAACCTTCAAGAAAGAGTCTTCTAAGGTATGTTAGACGTTGATTCTCTAGTTCCTTCCACCCAACAAGTTCAAGAATCCTTTTCTAAATTCAAACATCTTATATTTATGAGTTTTCAAGATTCATGTGAATTGAAGTTGAAGTTCATGTTATTGAGTGTAATTTATGTTTTGGTTGCAAAGTTTCAAGCTTTGATCCTAGTATTGATATTCATGGTAAACCCTCTTGAAGTTGCATGCTAAGTTATGTGTTTATGATAATTAAGTGTAGAAATTGTTGAATAACCAAAGCATGTTCCCCATATATTTGATAAAATGCTAATGTGAAGGAATTAGATCCATTATAGCATGATGACTAGAAATCCCCAATTGTGTGTAAGTACATGCATGCCAAGTGTTTGTTGAAAAGCCTTAGTGAATGAATTATGACAGGTTAGCAAGAAATCCCTTAATTATATGCTCTTCAATGCATGATAAATGTTTGTTGTAAGACCTTGTTGAATGGAGTAGGAGCCAATAATATGTCTCCTTATACTATCATATGTTTATGATTTCCAAGTGCTTGAAGAGATGCTTTAATGATTGTAATGGTGAATGAAAGTCCATCGTCATGATTATTCAAGAATGGTTATGTTTTACTTTTATGTTATCGAGTCCTGGGGGTATTTATACCTGACAAATTAGTTGTTGTCTAAAGCCAGTGTCAGTTTTCATGATAATCTCAGTCAAGCCATAATCCTTAGAACAGAGTCAGTTACAGAATTCGGTACTCTCAGAAAGTTACATAACTTAAGAAATCTCAGTAATCTAGGTATCATTAGCATTCCAACTTCAGTTCAGTACTCAGCTCAGATCTTAGTAGTATTTAAGAATTCAGTTTCAGAACTCAGTAGAATTCAAGTAATCAATTCAGAACTTAGGATCATCCATTTAGATAATGAGATTCAGAAGTATTCTGTCAGATAACGGAATCAAGTAAACTCAGTTAGATCAGTAAAGCAAGATGACCAGTAACAGATTCAGCTCAGTCTAGGATTCAGTTCAGTGTCTATGCAATTGGGAGTAGGATTCAGTATCGAGCGAGGGCAGGGATGACGTCTTTCCCATTATTTTAGGCAGGGTCGTTAATAACAATCCCTGCACTCCAGAACTGCGTATCTAGCATAGGATGATGAGTTTCCCGACATATTAGGCTTGACTACCTCCCCAAGTCACCTATTATATTAGGATTGGCTCAAACTAAGTGTCACTTGTTATATTAGCCATGACATCCTAGGTTCAGAGAGAAGTGTTTTTACCCGTGGCATGGTACTGACACCCTTCCAACTGAGGTTACAAGTTGGACCCCAAAAAAGCTAGAAGGGGTATGTCGGTTAGATGCCTACCTCCCAAAGTCTCAATTTTGGATTCAGTCTCAATAATAGAATTCAGCTGAGGAGTCACCAGTTATACTAGGCTTGAATACCTCTCAGAGATCACCCTTTATATGGGCTTGATATCAGCTTTAGATAATCATATTCATTATTAGTAGACTCAGAGGTCACTCGTTATATAGGGTTGATCTCAGATTCAATCATATTCATTATTAGTCGACTCAAAAGTCACCCGTTATATAGGCTTGATCTCAGATTTAGACAATCATATTCATTATTAGTAGACTCAGAGGTCACCCATTAGATAGGCTTGATCTCAAATTTAGTTTATCAAGTATCAAGCATCATTACCAATAAACTCAGAGGTCACCCATTATATAGGCTTGATCTCAGATATAATAAATCAGTATCAGTATTAGCAAGATTAGACATTAATCTTAATAGATTCAATTATTATGTAACTTAGTATTAGTAAACTTAGACAGCAGTACTAGTAGACTCAGTCATCAGTAAGCCAGTATTTAGAAACCAGTGTTTAGAGTTTGTATTCAGTGTTACTGAGATTCTAGTTTTGGTTTGTGCATTCATGCATTTGTCCTTATTCAGTACTCTCATGTTATTCAGTTATGTTCATGTATAAGCCCTTGAATTTAGCCTTACCTCATTTAGCATACCAGTATATTCAAAGTACTGACGCATACTTTTCTCTTGCACTATGGTATCTTATACCATAGGTTTTGAAGCGCGAGATCCAAAGCACCCTTAGCAGTCTAGACTTAGTCAGTAGTAGTAGACGTATCAGTGAGTCCTCTTCATTCGAGGATGATACTTATTTGATTATAGCATTAGACTTAGTTTATTTTTAGTAGACAATGGGAACATGTCCCATCAACTCCACAGTTCAGACAGTTTGAGGATTTTTGGACAGATGTATTAGTATTCAGTTTTCAGTATTGAGTATTTTTAGATATTTGAACCTTTTATGGCAAGTTTCCACCAGTTTTCCGCATTTATTTCAGTATATTATGCAGTGCTCAGGTACATATATCAGAAAAGGGTTAGCTTGTGGTCCTTCAGGATCATGAGCACCGTATGACATTTTGCTTCCAGAAAATTGGGGCACTACAGTTACAGTCTGAATTACAGTCTTGTTCGAGTAATCAGATCAGGAACTTTTTTAAATTTTAAGTTTGCTTGACCATAGCATACAATTATCAGTTAT
>NW_025872535.1:0-1993 GCF_002878395.1 Capsicum annuum
TTTTGGCAAAGGGTCAAATTGTCCACTTCCTCCTCCTACTGGTCCGAAAGAACAAGAATAGTGCACCATACGTAGTAATTTTAATCCATTAAAAGTGTTGTATGCAATCAACTTCCTGAAACCCATGCATTTATGCAAGTACAAATCTGAGCAAAACTGGTGTTGTTTGCAATGTTTTCGGATACAAGAATTTGTATTTAGGCACAACAATTTCAATACAAGTTCAAGTCTAAAAAAAAGAACACCCATGAAGTTATATAACATCTTCAACACAAGATCAAAAAGACCTTTGAAAAAAGTGTTTCAGAAATTTAGATGAAACAGAAAAGGCCAAGTCCTTCGACTTCACGAAGTGTCTTTAAGAAAATAATTCCCCTCAAGTACCCGAGATTGCGGAATTTTCCTCCCAGAATAAAATGGCCTAACAATCCAACTGTAGTGGTACCTCAAACGATCGAATTCTCTTCGAACTCACTCAACGATTAGATGATCACACGGAGTATATTTTCAGAAAACAAGAAGAGTTTTATTGCAGAAAAATTTTCATACCTAAACCTGTGAATAAATGCAGGTTTATATAGCCATCAAGTGCCCCTTCCGAAAGGTGGCAATGGTTCATCCGAAAAGGTGGATCCTTTGGAAGAGTCATGTCTGTTCATTCGAAACATTGTGTTTTTTTCTGAACCGACACAACTATCTGAACAGTCACTCCTTTGCCAAAATAATATGTCTTTTTCTCAAAGGCTGTGTCCCTCCATTTTCTATTTACACCAATTGAACCCAACAATCCCCCATATATATGGGGAATGACTATTCTTTCTAAAACCTTACAGATAAGTATGTGATTATCAAAAAAAGACTGATTGCATCTGGATAAGTGGGTTTTCCTTTGAACTTTCGTAGTGAACATGCATCGGATGCACTCGGTCAATCGGTAGATTCGATATCTTTGAACCGTCGAGCTTTAATGTACACTTATGCAACACATGTCACACAACCAGCCTTTTACCATTTATGGTTCTCACGATTTTGTTCGTTTCAGCCATGAACACATTCCGGTCTCATGAGAGTTTAGAGAATAGGCCTTTACTAACATTCTCCTTGAAGAGGCTTCAACTTTGCCCTCACATAGGTGATTTCTTGACGTTCAATCCTATAGATTAAACTATTTGGTCAAATCTGCCAAATTTAGATAAGTTTTAAAAGACTTTTACCTGAAATCTTATCCTTGTTTACTAAATATAGACATCTTGCTAGAACTAGTTGCAGCATTATCTCTGCTTCCGGGAGCTACATATAGTCCACTCCTATCATTCTTGCTCTTCCAGTTCCCTTGATCTCTATCCTTGTAACCAGCTTTGTCGTAATAGTTCCGACCTTGATTTCCTTGGATATTGCCTCAGAATCTCCTCTGATTATTTAAATAGTTCGCCTCTTCTTCCGAATCAGAGTCAGTTCTTCCCTGGGATGCAATAGCTTTCACATTCTTCATTTTTCCAGAATGTAGATGCTTAGTCAGCAAATCCATCTGTGTCTTCAAGTGTGCCATGTCCTGGTCACGTTCTTCCTCCTTCTTGCGTTGCTCTGCTGTCATACTACCAGACACAGTAGGGCTTGCTACTACAGAATCCCTGGTATGCCAAGCTTTACTTTGTTTGGTCATTCGATCAAGCATCTCCGAAGCCTCTTGATGCAAGAAAACCAAGGAACCCAAGGAATTGGGTCAAAAGAGTCCAAACACACTCCAAAAATAGTCCAATAATTTAAAGAATTGAGGACCCTTTTGAAGACCACTCTCAGATTCAAGAATGAAATACAAGAAGGACAATATAACTAGGTGTTTGACACCTTTTTCAGCCAACAACAAACTAAGTTAACAACACAAGATGAAACAACAATGAGAACAACAACAACAATAACAAAAACGGTTTCACAATACAAGATAAAAAACGGATACAAGATTACAAAAGAAAAAGGATAGATAGATAGACCA
>NW_025872536.1:0-9630 GCF_002878395.1 Capsicum annuum
TGTTGTAGTCTAAAGAATTTAATGCAAAATCCGAGGATCTCTCAATGACCATGTCGTTTGAATGAGGGGAGAGGATTGGAATGATGTGTCGACTCGTTCCTCGTGACTATTTGACGTAGTTTTTGGATCGTGTATTTTTCTATTTAGCTGGTAACACTAATAGCAGAGCTACCTCTTAAGTTTTCTTTGGCTTCTCATATGCCAAAAGGACAATGAGTAAGGCCCAAGATATGCTAGAAAATCCTGTGATTCCTCGGTGATCATATCGGCTACCAAAAGCTTATCATTTTGGGTTTGTCGAAAAGAGCATGAGGATGAGGATAGTAGACTTTGCTACGTTTCCCTTTGGTTTAGTGGGTTACATCTTTCGTCTTGTCTCAAAATCCTGAATTTTGATTCCCATTCTTCCTTTAGGTTCATCCTCAGTAGGAAAACACATTAGAAGGATGAACAGAGCCGTATTTTGGGATGCTAGACATTTGGGTATGTTTGTTCAGAGAAGTTAGCTTAATTTTATTGTTATTGTACTGCGTTTAATCTATACTCAGGCTAAGGATTCCCAAGGATCTTTCTTGGTCAGCAATAATCAAGAAGGTAGGGATGAAGTCGCATTCATTTTACTTTCAATATAGGATTAGGGATGGGACAACACATCATAATTGTTTGTTTCCATCCTCAAATACCTGCTGCCAGAACTTAATGTTGCAGGTTATTTAAGCACTCTTCCAGATTCAAATATTATTTGTCTTGTGGTCAAGTGCAATTAATATGTTGTCATTGTCGAGGTTATTGTTTGGAGTGACTGAAGAAGCTCAAAATTTAGAAGGAAATTGGTTCCTTCGAAAGGGCTAGCTTTATAGCTATTGCTGCGACTCATGAGTCGAACATTGGGCACCTCTCTCGTTCTCCAGGGTACTGTTGTGTACCTATGCTTTGGCTTCTTTATGCTTACCTTCTTGATGAAATTGAATACCATGTAAGCTTTATGTGTTAACGTCTCGGTGACTATTCAAAACCTTATCCATGTCACACCCCCTTTTTCGACTATAAAAAAAATATATGTATTTTAAGTTCGAAAGGGTTTTATTATTAAGGTGACAAAAATGAAAAATTTGTTTCGAAAAAAAGGGATTATCTGCATTATTATTTTTTTCTTATTCAGAGTCGCCACTTGGCATAATCCAGTGTGTCAAGTCACCTTTGAAAAATCCTTTTCGAAATGGTGTGACTCTAAAAACTGATCCGCGAACAGAGATTCCAGCTAAGGAATTCTGTTTTCTGAGGGGAAGGTGTCGGCACCCCTCAATCCCGTGGTTTGACTCCAGTCGCTTGGTGGAGCGTATCAGCTAATTTGACATTACAAATGTACAAACCACATAAACACACAAAACAAGCAAACAAACAAATAACACAAAATTCAAAACAAACCAAAATAATGTTTAGTCCAAATTATATAATCCAAAATAAAAGAGGTGCTAAAATATAAAACTTATTCTATTCTAAACTAATCCTAAACTAAACACCACCCAACGTTCTAGGTCTTGATCACGAGCCTCCTTTGCATACATGCTACTTCAGGGCATTCCCCGAATAAATCAATACAAATTCTTTGAGGCATTCCCCGCCCAAATAAGTACAATTTAAACTTTTTTTGCAATAAAGTAGAAAGTACCATTCACGCACCTATTCAAACACTCCAACTAATTGTTATTCCTAAATTTGCCTACCCGGCCTACGTTTGCCTACCAAGTTCAACATATCACAATTCTATCATGTTCAACATTATCAATACATCAAAATTAATCAATATTCATTTTCCTCTATTTTTAATCCCCACATTAATTCATTTTCAACTACGTGATTAACCCATTTCAATACACAATCCACCAATCAAGAATAACTAAAATTCACCAATCATGCTTAGCACATTACACACCCAAATATCACCAACAGTTCACATCAACAAACAAACCACGGTATCAAATCACACTCAATCACAATCACATAAGAATTAAATAAAAGAAAAGAAAGAATTGGACCTTAAATTTGAAGCTTTCAAACTCAATGTTATTCGAATAAAGAGAGTCCGCACCCGAAAACCTCAAGCCGAACCTTAAAACCAACAATCCAACTCGATAAATAATGACCCATTCACCGTCACTTTTCACGCCGTTACTGTTCACTGATACTATTCACCCATACTGTTCACCGGTTACTGTTCACCAGCACCTTTTTTATTGTTGTTGTTGTTCTTGTTCTTGTTCTTGTGAGGAAGATTATTTTGTGATTGTTGTTATTTTGGAGAAGATGATGATCAAAGAATGAGCCTCCTCCTTTTTCCCTCTTAGAATTTTTCTTTTATAATGGGTATGGATTTGTTATGATGTGGGAATTTTTGTAGGTCCCCCATATATTCTTTCTTTTAGTTTGTTATTGTGAGGTGAAAATGTAAGTGGATAGGGAGGTAAAAACTTTTGATTGGGTAGGTTGTTAGGATAAGATAAATGAGTTAGAGGTATTGCTTTTTGTTTATTTTTGTATTTTTGTGGAATATAATTACATGGGGTTGGACACATGGTAAGGTGAACTAAAAATGAATAAAATTAGACTTCGGGAGGGACAAAATTAGGTGTCTACATCATGCCCCCTTTGAATGTAAACATGAAGTATTTTCAGTCAAAGAAGTAGATAGCGAGACCAAATTTTGATCCGACCATTATTCAAAGAAAGAAATAGAAGGAAGAAGGACAGTCGGGTCTTGACTTAAGACATCCTACCTACCTAAGTTATGAGAGAATCAAGTCACGAGTATTTCAAAGGATAGGAAAAAGAAGGACTATGCCGAGTTGGAGAGTCGAGTAAGGTTCTGTCGAGGTTCCACTCCGCGGCTCTGTTATTACATCAAAAATTGAAAATTACAAGTTAAAAACATAAATGAAATTACAAAATCCTATCTATGCAGCTTCTTCTGGAATTTTGACTTGAGTTTCATCACCCTATTCTTCAGGAGGGCTTCTGACTTGCTATTTCTTTAACTTGTTGCTTGCCTTTCAATTTCTTCACCCTGTTCTCCAGGCGGGTTCCTGACTTGCTATTTCATCAACTTGTTGCCATGCTTTCAACTTCTTTACCCTGTTCTGTAGATGGGCTCCTGACTTGCTATTTTTCAATCTGTTTAACTTTCAATTTCTTCACCTTGTTGCTTAGTTTTCCATTTATTCGTCCTGTGCTTCGGGCAGGCTCCTAAAATCACATAAAAACTAAAAAAAATTATCTCAAACAAATATTATTATAAAGAGGTTTTATTTGCCAGAAAAGCAAAGTTTCAAAAATAAAAATTGAATTTTTGCCCCAGTTATCATCAGAAGACTTTTGGAAAAGTCACATCATACCTACTTGCATGTTGCAATAATGAATCAAGACTCTGACCAAGAAATACATCTCTTGAGAGTACAATTGAATAAGCAAGACTATGAAGTGCGTCTCCTAAGAATTAAAGTGAGGGACTCTAACTAGAAAGTGTGTCTTCTATAGATACAAGTTTAAGTTAAAAGTGTGTCACCTGACAAATAAAAACTAGCAAGGAAGTGCGTCTCCTAAGGATTAAGTGCAATAACTCGACTAAAAATTACATTTTCTAGAAATCAAGACTCAAATTAGGAAGTGCATCACCTAAAAATAAAAATTTGAAATACCCAATCAAGGAAGTGCATCTCCTTACCAATGTTTCTTAAATTATCTAAAAATCAAAATTCGAAATACCCAATCAAGGAAGTGCATCTCCTTACCAATGTTGCTTGAATTATCAAAACAAGGAAGTGCATCTCCTTACCAATACTGCTTGAATTACTCAAATAAGGAAGTGTGTCTCCTTACAAATGCTTCTTAAATTAACCAAACAAGGAAGCGCATCTCCTTAGAAATGTTTTCATGAATTAACCAAACAAGAAAGTGCTTCTCCTTACAAATGTTGCTCGAATTGCCTAAACAAGGAAATGCATCTCCTTACAAATGTTGCTTGAATTAACTGAACAAGGAAATGCTTCTCCTTACCAACACCGCTTGAATTACCAAAACAAGAAAGTGTGTCTCCTAACAAATATTTCTTGAATTACTCAAATAAGGAAATGCATCTCCTCACAAATGTTTCTTGAATTAACCAAATAAGAAAGTGCTTATCCTTACAAATGTTGCTCGAATTGCCTAAACAAGGAAGTGCATCTCCTTACAAACGTTGCTTGAATTAACCGAACAAGGAAGTGCTTCTCCTTACCAACACCACTTGAATTACCAAAACAAGAAATTGTGTCTCCTAACAAATATCTCTTGAATTACTCAAATAAGAAAGTGCGTCTCCTCACAAATATTTCTTGAATTAACCAAATAAGGAAGTGCTTCTCCTTACAAATGTTGCTCGAATTGCCTAAACAAGGAAGTTCATCTCCTTACAAATATTGCTTGAATTAACCGAACAAGAAAGTGCTTCTTCTTACCAACACCTCTTGAATTACCAAAACAAGGAAGTGTGTCTCCTAATAAATGTCTCTTGAATTACTCAAATAAGGAAGTGCGTCTCCTCACAAATGTTTCTTGAATTAATCAAATAAGGAAGTGCTTCTCCTTACAAATGTTGCTCGAATTGCCTAAACAAGGAAGTGCATCTCCTTACAAACGTTGCTTGAATTAACCGAACAAGGAAGTGCTTCTCCTTACCAACACCGCTTGACTTACCAAAACAAGAAAGTTCGTCTCCTAACAAATGTCTCTTGAATTACTCAAATAAGAAAGTGCATTTCCTCACAAATGTTTCTTGAATTAACTAAATAAGGAAGTGCTTCTCCTTATAAATGTTGCTCGAATTTCCTAAACAAGAAAGTTCGTCTCCTTACAAATATTGCTTGAATTAACCAAACAAGGAAATGCATCTCCTTACCAACACCTCTTGAATTACCAAAATAAGGAAGTACGTCTCCTAACAAATTTTTCTTGAATTAACCAATCAAGAAAGTGTGTCTCCTTACAAATGTCGATCGAATTACCAAATAAGGAAGTGCGTCTCCTAACAAATGTCTCTTGAATTACTCAAACAAGGAAGTGCATCTCTTCACAAATGTTTCTTGAATTAACCAAATAAAGAAAGTGCATCTCCTTACAATATTGCTTGAATTGTCCAAACAAGGAAGTGCGTCTCCTTACAAATGTTCCTTGAATTACCCAAACAAGGAAGTGCATCTCCTTACCAACACCGCTTGAATTACCAAAATGAGAAAGTGTGCCTCCTAACAAATTTTGCTTGAATTATCCAATTAAGGAAGTGTGTCTCCTTACAAATGTCGATCGAATTACCAAATAAGGAAGTGTGTCTCCTAACAAATGTCTCTTCAATTAATCAAATAAGGAAGTGCGTCTCCTCACAAATGTTTCTTGAATTAACCAAATAAAGGAAATGCATCTCCTTACAATATTTCTTGAATTGTCCAAATAAGAAAATGCGTCTCCATGGCTTTGAATATCAAATATGTGCAGCAATATTGCCTGTTGCATTTGAAAAAGTGAGAATGTTACGGCCTGTGATGTTTAGGCTTTGAAATTCTTGATTCGAAGGTAGCATGTGTTCCTGTTTCATACAAAGAAAACTTGTTAGTTTAAAAACATGGGGGCTGGTTTGCGGCTTTGGCTTTTGTGGAAATCGCTCTTACCCCTGTCACATTAATCTTGCTTTTGACCATTAGCATATTCCATTGACTTGCTACATCATTGATCTGAACTCAGATTATTAAGAGTTCTTCTGAAACAAACACACTATCTTTGCTTTTCCATGCTTCTCAGATAAACTCTTTGACCCTTGGAATTTTCATGAATTCCCAGAATTTTCTGTTGACACAACTTTTTGCATGCCTTATTTCAGCTCACAATCATGTCTCTTTCATGTGCTGGCCTTTTGTCTTGCTTTCTGCAATTGAAGAAGCTGGTAGCCAGTTTTGAAATCTTTTCTCACTTATTTTGACATAGACTTGACTCAAAGACAAGAAAAAAAATGACAGTGATTTTTATTTGGACAACTGACCCAAGAAAAATAAAAATAAAAATTTAAAGAAAAAAGAAAAGACAATGAATGTCCCAATTTGAAACAAAGAAATGAAAAATTTATCTAAAAATGATTGTCAACTCTAATGATTATGCCATGCATTTTGGATAAATCTGTCTGATCTTTCCATCCACACCTTCCACCAGTTGTTGTTGGCTTAATGGCCTTCAAACTGAGTTGCTTCCTTGGGCCAATTACAGTCGGAGACCTCATTCGGCTAGTGGCACCTTGAAGGGTTTTCGCCAACAAACCTCTCTTATTTTTCTCTCAGCTCACCATCGTCTTATGGTGCCTGTAAGGGTTTTCACCGTGAAGACTCTCTCATTTTTATTTCTCTCAACTTACCATCGCCTTACGGTGCCCGTGAGGGTTTTCACGAATAAGACTCTCTCATTTTTATTTCTCTCTTGATTCTTTGTGCAGAGGAAGACAGGTAGTTCCCAAATACATCATCATATCCCTTGCATGCTTTGCCTTAACATCCCTAAAGATTGATCTGAAGGTATTTCTTTGGTTGTAACTTAGATATTGGATAGGGTTAGAAAGAAAGGATGGCATGAGGCCCAAACGACACTCGAAGTGGATTAGGACTTACAACTTTTGTAATCGACTCAAACAATGAGGATTAACTCATGCCCCAGTTTCTTTTGACTGGGTGATTCTAAATTATTTATTTGTTTGGACCGAGCCTTTAGTAGGGCAACCTACGTATCTTACCCCCGAGAGAGGAAAATCAGGTCACGTGTAGTTCTGGTAGCTTGTCCTTTTGCTTTGATCTAATTTTTTTTATTTGCTCTTTTCACTTTGCGATTCTTTTTTTCTAACTCTATTTTTCTTGACACTCTTTTTTTTGGAAACATTTTTGTCTCTTTTTTGTAACTTTTTGACTTTATCTTTTTACTCTACACTATTCTTTGAACTTTGCTTACTCTGTCTTGATTCCAAAAAAGGCGTATGAAAGAAAATAACATTAAGTCTCAAATGGGGTAAACAAAGGATGACAGAATGTTTGTATAGCAGAATGAAATGCCTTCATCATATCAATCCTTGAGAATGCAAGTACATAACATGCAATTGGAAATGAGAGATGAAGATCATTTGCGATATCTTTTTAAGCAGATTGAGTTTATGCGTCACTATTTCTTCTGTAAACTCCACCTTTGTTGTACATTCCTCACATCAAATGACTCATGCTTTTGTGGAGCTGCTATCTTCTTATTTCTCTTGATATAGCGATCACACGTCTACTATTTGACCTAATTTGGACTTGCCTTTCGATCGATGACCAAGTTTTTCTTGTGATTCTCAAAATAATTGCCTTAACTTATCACCAAATGTCTCAGCACTCTATCTCTTTTCTCATATGCTCTTTTTTTCTAACTTTAACCCTCTGATTTAATGTTCATGCTTAAACTGAATTTTAAGATCTGGCTAAAAATTTCACTAGCATGTCATATCACTAGAGTTAACACAAAATGTACTATGTAAAGAAAACAAACAACACATATTTAAAACACAAAGGAAAATAAGACACTTCATTTAGTTAAAACAAAATATAGAAGGGTTTGAACATAAACAACAAAAGGACAAAATAAGACAGATCCCGAACTACAACCCTGAAATAATTCGGAGAGCAGAAAATAAAACAAAACAAGCTACCAAACCCCTTCCTAATAAGGAAAAGAGTGACTTCTCAATTACTCAGTCTGACATCTTAGCCACTGGTTTGTATATCAACATGACTAGAGCTTTTTTCACTGTCAATGTTTTGCACCATGATTGATTTATCTTGAATCATCTTTGCAAATTCTCTTTTCAAAGCACAACAATCTTCAATACTGTGACCCTCAACATTAGAATGATATGTACATCATACATTAGGATCAAAACTTCTTGAATGTGGGTCAGGATTATACCCAAGGATAGGAGTGATCATGCCCTGTTGTACCAATCTCTGGAATAAACTTGCATACGACTCTCCAATGGGTGTGAAGCTATCTCTTGACTTCTGTCTTATTTTATTATTTGGCTTAAATTGAAAACCAGGCCTAGAAGGGCTTCGGTGTGTATGTGGAGTTAAAGGATAACTCGGAAGAGTTGGCGCGCGCCAGTGTGGGTAAGATGGGGGTTAAACATATGGTTGCGCATTATACACTTAATATGGAGATGGAGGAATGGAATATAATGGATTTTGGGAAGGATTCTGTGGAACTTGGCCATAAACTTAGGTTTAAGCCCGTGGGTAACGATGGTATGGTCCTCTTGCCCGTGCCTGTTGTCCAACTATAATCGCAAATGCATCTTTCTCATTCTTATTTCCTCCAACACTTCCCGAACCTTTTTGAATTGCTTGAGTAGTCACTTTTAATGTTGCAAAACTCACAATGCGACCAGTCTTAATTCCATCCTCTATCATCTCCCCTATTTTGAGGACCTCAATAAATGGCCTGCCTAATGTAGGTAACAAGTATTGATAATATGTTTCATCTTGAGAGTGAATAAATATCTCCACCAACTTGCTTTCTTTTATTGGCGGTTTTACTATAGCAGCTTGTTCGCGCCATCTGATCGCATACTCCCTGAAACTCTCAGTATTCTTCTTTTTTAGACCAGTTAAGGATTTTTCATCAGGTATCAACTCCACATTTATTGAAATTATTGCACAAATCCATTAGCTAGGTCATCCCAACTAATCCACTTGTCAATGTCTTGATCAACAAACCATTCTGAAGCGAGGCCTGAAAGACTCTCCCCGAAATAAGCCATGAGTAGTTCTTCCTTCCCTCTAGCACCCCTTAGCTGGTTGCAATAGCGTCTCAAATGTGCTACAGGATCACCATGTCCATCATACTTCTCAAACTTTGGCATTTTAAAATCAAGAAGAAGATGTACACCTGGAAACATGCATATGAGACATTTTTGTACCCCCCAAGTCCTTGCAAGTTTTTCATAGTCAGTTCCAAACTTCTCAATTTTCTGGCTATTTTCTCTTGTTTTTCTGTCATAACAGGCTTCTCAGTGTTAGGAGGAAATTCAGGCGGTTGAGGGCAATCGTAAGAACCAATCGACTTAAATATGGGCTCGAGATCATAATGCTGATCACTAAAAATATTCAATGCAGGCTCTCTTGTAAAGTAGGGAGGCACAACTTGTGGATGAACATCAAAAGTAGGAGCTTCAAGTAGGGGTGGCGCCATAAAAGCATGAACAGCAGCTGGAGCCGAGTATATGGTAGTCTTGGAATGGGGAATGGGAAAATGAACCGTAGAAGTGGTTGGATATTGTTGCCCCAGAGTCGATCCTGATGCATGTTGTGGAATATCAATAAAAATGGGAAATTGTGCATGTGACATGGGAGGCAAGCTAGAAAGATATTCCAGATTATCAATGGGAACTGGAGGAGGCGGCAACCCATTAGCCCAAGCTCGATGCATTTCTATTATTTGCCGCCTTAATTTTCGAATCTCTTCATTATCTTCTACATTCTCATTCCCCGAACTCCCTATTTGATTAGTGACAACTAACTCGATATCCTTGTTGGC
>NW_025872537.1:0-6868 GCF_002878395.1 Capsicum annuum
GTCATTCCCCTTGATTCCTATAAGACGTACTTTTTAGTCGAGTCATTTCCCTTGATTCCTATAAGACATACCTTTTAGTCGAGTCATTCCCCTTGATTCCTATAAGACGTACCTTTTAGTCGAGTCATTCCCCTTGATTCCTATTAGATGTACCTTTTAGTCAATTTATTCCCTTTGATTCCTATAAGACGTACCTTTTAGTCGAGTCATTCCCCTTGATTCCTATAAGACGCACCTTTTAGTTGAGTCATTCCCTTTGATTCATAAAGACGTACCTTTTACTCGAGGCATTCCCCTTGATTCATATAAGACATACCTTTTAGTCGATTCATTCTCCTTGATTCCTATAAGACGTACCTTTTAATCGAGTCATTCCCCTTGATTCCTATAATACGTACCTTTTAGTCGAGTCATTCTCTTTGATTCCTATAAGTCGTACCTTTTAGTTGATTCATTCTCCTTGATTCCTATAAGACATACCTTTTAGTCGAGTCAGTCCCCTTGATTGCTATAAGACGTACCTTTTAGTCGAGTCATTCCTCTTTATTCCTATAAGACGTATCTTTTAGTCGAGTCATTCTCCTTGATTCCTATAAAATGTACCTTTTAGTTAAGTCATTCTCCTTGATTCCTATAAGATGTATCTTTCAGTCGAGTCATTCCCCTTAATTTCTAGAAGATGTAGATGTACTATCTAGTTGAATCATTTCATTTAACCTCTAGGAGACGCACTTCCTTGTATGAGTAATTTGAGTTTCATGTAATAGGAGATACACTTCCTAATTTTGGTCATTAGTTTAACTCTGAAGCAATGTATTCCCTATTTACTGTAATTGTCAAAAGTTGTGATCTAATGACACTCACAAAATTTTCTAGTACAAACTGCGAAAAAAATTTTGTTCGTGTTTATTGAATTTTATTTTCTGCTCAGGACCCTCTTGGATAATAGGATTTTTTTTCTTGTTCACCTTTATTTTGAGTCCAGGATCTCGCCTGAAGAATAGGATGAAGAAATAACAAATCAGGAGCCCGCCTGAAGAACTGGGTGAAGAAAAAGCAAGTCAGGAACCTACCTGAAGAACAGGGTGAAGAAAAAGTAAATCAGGAACCCGCCTGAAGAGAAGGGTGAAGAAATAACATATCAAGAACCCACCTAAAGAATAGGGTGAACATTATCAGTTGCAAGTTTAGGAGGCTGCCCGAAGAATAGGGTGAAGATTGTCAAATTCAAGTCAGAGAAAAGTTTGAAGAATAAATCAATTATCAAGTTCTTGTCTAATGCCAAAAGTCAACGAGAAGGATCATTTCGTGTTTCAATTTTAACTCAAAATAACGACTATCTCACCATTTGAGAAGTCATGAAGATTCAAGTCAAGATTCCTGAAAAGCAGCATAGATAGGATCTTTCACTTGTATCTTCATTTTATTTTTTTCATTTAAATGTAAAAGCAAAAAGTCGGAAACCCAAAACTCGGGGGAACCTCACTCGGTCTTTAACTCATTCTCTCATCATTTTACCATTGAACTAGACATGACCTGATTCCCTTATAACCCAGGATATGTAGGCGATCCAAAACCAGGACTCGGTCACATCTTTTATTTTATTTTATTTTTATCCTCATTTTTTTGAATAATCGGAGGATCAAAAATCATGTATTTGTCTACTTCTTTGTATGGAAACTCTTCAAAATTTCACACAAAGAGGGACAAAATGTATACACGTGATTTTTTATCCTCCCAGAATTTTAACTTATTATTCAGCATTAAATATTTTCATTTTTTTCCAATATTCTTTTTTACTTTTGTTTCATTTTAAATAAGTTTTAGTTGTAAATAAATATATAGTTAAAGTTACATTCTGAGATATTTTTGTTTTTATTTTGTGTTTCTGTTTAAAATAATATGAAAAAATTAAAAATTGTTATAAAACAATAAAGAATAAAGAAGAAGAGTAGGGAGAATCGAGAGAGTGATTGTTATTTCTTCTCTTGAGGATGAGAGATCATAAGATTGTAAATACAATGAACAAAATCACTCTATTTATAGGGAAAATTTACTCCTAGTCTGAGTAAAAGACGGATGCTTCAAATCCTAATAGATATCAAAGTAGATCTTGATAGATCTTGATAGACATTCACTATAATGTAAATACATTTATAACACTCCCCCTTAATGTCTAATTGGTAGATAATGTGCCTCGTTAAGACCTTACTAGAAAAAACCCAGTAGGAAAAAAGTCTAGTGAAGGAAAAAGAGTACACATCTCTAATAATACGCATTTCGGCTGCCTCATTAAAAACCTTACAAGGAAAACCCAATGGGATAAAACCTCTTAAGGGAAAAAAAGTACAACGCATATTAACTCCCCCTAATGAGAACATCCTTGAACCTTTGTATCCCGATCTTGTGCACCATCTTCTTAAAAGTTGTAATTGGAGAAGACTTGGTGAATAAATCAGTCATATTGTCAGTTGAACGAATTTGTTGCACGTTAATATCATCATTTTTTTATAGCTCATGTATGTAGAAAAGCGTTGGCAAAATGTGCTTCGTTCTATCTCCATTTATTAATCCTCCCTTAAGATGTGCTATATATATTGAATTATCTCTGTATAAAATTGTGAGTAGATTATCATATTTCACACCACATTTTTCTCTAATGAGATGTATCATGGACCTCAATCATACACATTCTTGGCTTGCTTCATGAATAGCTATTATCTCAGCATGATTTGATGAAGTGGCTACGATAGACTGCTTTGTATATCTCCAAGATATGGCAGTATCCCCACATGTGAACACATTGTATGTTTGAGACCGAGATTTATGCGGGTTAGATGAGTACCAAAAATCAGCATGACCAATAAGATCGGGACTGTAATATTTAGAATAAAATAAACTAATGTATCTTATCCCATTTTAATGTCTCCTAGTAGGAGTAGAAATATACTTTGCTAACAAATTGAGCGAAAGGCTATATTGGGTCTTGTAGTTTTTTACAAAATACATGAGTGCACCAATTGTACTAAGATATGGTACTTCATAACCAATTCAAATTGGTATATTTCTCATTTTAGCAAATAATCTTATTGCTTTTGAAAACTCTCCAAGAGTTTCAATAATTTTCAAGCTATAAGCTTATACAATATAAGGATTATCAATAAGTTTCCAAGAAACTTTTATATTTTGAATCCTTAAAGAAGTTTTCATACAAATTTTGTCAAAGTGACAATATTCAACATTTTATGTGTGACATCTTCAAGTGTCTGGACTGCAAATCAAATAAGTTTTCACTTACCAAGATGCATCCTTTCTTGTCACTTGATAAATGTTTCTACATCAGCATGCTTAAATTAACGTAGAATTCAGATCCTTATAATATTTCACAATATTGCGTCAATATTGTGTCAAAGGTATTAACGATATATCATTTAGTATCGGTTCACAATGCGACATAACATTTTAAGATCTCATCACTTCATTATTTTCAGGTACATGAACCTCTCATAAGGTTTCATGAAGTGTTATGTCGTAGGCTCTTCAAGAGCTCATTGCCTTCTTATTAGGATTATTTGCTTCTTATTTTTCAAGAACTATTTCATTTGAAATCGATTAGTCTACCACGCTTCACACATGCATAGACTTTGTCCTTTAGGAACACAAAATAAGAGCACTTGCACTTAATATTAGATGTTTTTGGCATTTGACTTAAATTATCTTTTGGATGAGGATCTGGTGATAATTTCTAACATATTTCATAGAGCTTATAATCTCCCCCTTATGTTAGGAAAACTAACATACATCCTTTACGTCTTTGAGGAATCCATCTTTGTGCGTTATGGTATAGTCATTAATCGTATACCGCATATCAAAATTATTAGATAGAATAATTGGATCCCGACCTTGAACTAATTGAGAGAGAAGAAATAATCATAAGTTATTGGTATAATGCATACAAGTGTTATTGTATTCAAAATATCATATTTCAGACCAACACATGAAGCTTTGCTCTCATTTGCGATGGTTTATCTATTTATCGAATGCATTTAATGCTAAACCATCATTATCAAGATAACTTTCTTAATTGTACAATTTGAAAATTATGTTCTTAACTCAATTTTATTGAGCAAGCAACTTTATGAATGTCAAACTGCAGGTTGATAATGAATGTACATGTGATTATCTTATTGATGCATCTTTTCAACATATCACATAATAGGTGAACGGGCCCTGATTTACCTTTTATAATTTTCAGATTTGAAGGGATCCAATCCCAATATTAGTTGGTCCAACCAACTTATCATGAGAACAAACGACATAAATAATTCTTGAAGAATCTTCTATTTCTTCAGTACATGCACATCTTCGAGATGTCACAATCGTTCATATCAATTTATGAACTTTTATTCTAGTACACTCCAAATTTACCATGACATGTACTTTTTTTTTAGTAAATTTCAAATTTACTATCACATGAATAAATTTCAGATTTACTACTTTAGAAGTAGATTTCAAAATTATTCAACCTCTTTCGGAGGTGAGTTCTGATACAATCACAATCAAGTGCACGTTTGCATTAATAAGTTTCTCATTCCCCAGGAATGAAATATAATCGTGCCTTAAGCCTATCAAATTATGATAGCTTATAACCTCTTTCAAGATTTTGCTACTTCAGAAGCAAATCGAGGCATACATATGATGTAGAGAATTTTTTTTTCTCTCTAGCATATCTTATAATCATATAAGCGTATGAAAATATCATCACTTTTGATGATCATTATCATATTGTCCTTCCACGTGTAATTTCGTGCATTCAATCACTTGTCTTCTTTCAGACATATTATGCACTGCTACCACATACACCTCAAGAATGAAGTAAGTTGTCATATTTTAGACTTATCATATATTGCTACCACATTCACTTCATGGAATGGAGCATATTCAATGGGTCGAATTTCATAACTTTTCATCAAACACCCATTATTTTGCCTTAGCCATCACAATATCATCAATATGGTGTATTGAGATTCAAACTCAATATTTGATCCATATAAAGGCGTCTTAGGTATGAATTGATGGGACTTGAACCCAACATATTATCATCCTTTTTGATAATATTGCTCTTGAAAAATAAATTTAAAATATAAATGGTTCCAAACCAATTATTTTTTCTCAAATCCAATAATAATTATATTAGTAGTAGCAAAAGAAAGATAACATAAAGAATTACTAACCTTGAAATCCTTCAGATTTATAATCTCACCTTGTTTGGCAGAGTCTCATGCTGATAACGTGTTATAAAACAATAAAGAATAAAGCAGAAGAGTAGGGAGAATAGAGAGAGTGATTGTTATTTCTTCTCTTGAGGATGAGAGATCATAAGATTGTAAATACAATGAACAAAACCCCTCAATTTATAGGGAAAATTTACTCCTAGTCTGAGTAAAAGACGGATGTTTCAAATCCTAATATCTTGATAGACATTCACTATAATGTAAATACATTATAACAAAAATATATTTTTCTTTTCATTTTAATAAATAGGCTAGTAATTTTGATATTATCTTAATTATATTTATTTTAGGCTATTTGTAAACTTTATTATTTTTTTCTTAAAAATTAAAATTAATTAATTAATATTTTATTTATTTATTTTAAATTTTTTTTATTATTTATTTTATGTTGAAAAAAGGGGGAAAAGAAGTCTTATCCTATCCAACTGCCCCCACTCCTATCTGACACTCAACTGCTTCCCCACATCTTCTTTTAAAAAGGAACTTCTCAACGTACATCAAAAACTACGTACTTTTACACTACAACATCAGATAAAAATCAAACAAAGAATACGTACTTTGAAAGAGAAAAACATTACACTGACAAAAACAAAGGGTATGTTTGATATGATGGAAAATGTTTTCCTGGAAAATAAGTTGACTGTGTACTTATTTTTCTCATGTTTGGTTGGTGGGTGGAAAATATTTTCCAAAAAAATATTTTTTGGTGTTTGGTTGGTGAATGAAAAATTATTTTCTTAAAAATGTTTTTAGTTGTTTGATTGGTGAGAGGAAAAAATATTTTTTTGAAAAATACCATTAAACAATTAACTAACATATCAAGCAACTCAACATTCTGTTGGAACTAATTTAAGCATAGCAAATAATATCAATATCGAGTATCAAAATATTACAAGATGCTAAAATTTAAGAAACTATTACTTACATAATTCAAGCTTCCTAATCAATTCCCACAAATGCACAAAAGAGAGAAGCTTGGAGGCAAATACATGATACATTATCAAAAACAAAAGCATGCGAATAATAATTACTTCCTAATCCTATGAAGCTAAACCAACCTATAGGTGTCACTATTGTTGTTGCTTGGATCGTTCCAACCACACCTTACGAAGATTTTTATTTTTGACCATGAATGCCTTAACTAAAGTGTTGCTTTGTACCAAATAATCAAAAGCATCACCGAGGAACTCTTCATTATAACCTTCCATTGCCATAACTTCTTCATATACCTTTGTCACATCTAGACGACTATCAACCATTCTACCAATTGTCGTTTCCACTTCTCCAAACTTTAAGGATATATCACCTACGACATCTTGCACCTCAAAAGAACATTTTCTTTTGCGACTTGCCTTGATTTGAGAAGCTTCGATTACTTGTGCATCCTTTTCGATGGATGGTCCTTCAAGGTTATTATCATTATCTTTCTCAGAAAAACTATCAAAATCGATATCTTCAAATAATTTAGCACAATCTCCCCTAGCTCGATCATTTCCACACACGAGATATTTCGTCAAACATTTTAATTTTTTTGTTGATGAACTTGTCATGATTGAGCTGTGCCTACAATACAA
>NW_025872538.1:0-7367 GCF_002878395.1 Capsicum annuum
ACCAATAAGACTCTCTCATTTTTACTTCTCTCCTGATTTCTTATGTTAAGGAAGATAAGTAGTTCCCAAAATGCGTCATCACATCCATTGTATGCGTAGCCCTAACATTCTTAAAGATTACTCTGAAGGTCTTTCTTTAGTTGTAACTTGTATTTTGGATAGGGTTAGAAAGAAAGGATGACATGGGGCCCAAATGACACTTGAAGTGGGATGGGACTTACAACTTTTGGAATCGACTCAAACAATGAGGATTGACTCATGCTCCAGTTTCTTTTGATTGGAAAATTCTAAATTATTTATTTGGTTTGACCGAGCCCTTAGTAGGGCAGCCTACGTATCTCACCCCTGAGAGAGAAGAATCAGGTCATGCGTAGTTCTGGCAGCTTATTTTGCATGATTTAGACTTTTGATTCTTTTTCATTTATTGACACTCTTTTCTCTTTGGATTTTTTCTAACTCTATTTGTCTTGACACTTTTCTTTTCTTTTTCTTATTGGACATATTTTCTTTTTCTTCTCTTTTTTTTGAACTTTTTCTGACTCTATTGGTTTGCTTGACACTTTTCTTTTGAGCTTTGCTGACTCTATCTTGATTCCAAAAGAGGGGTATGAAAGAAAATAGGACTAAACCTCAAATGGGGTAAACAAAGGATGACACGATGTTTGGATAGTAGAATAAAATGTCTTCGTCATATCAATCCTTGAAAATGCAAAAACATATCATGCAATATGGAAGTGAGAGATGAAGATCAATTGTGATATTTTTTAAGGATTAAATTTAACTGAGTCTGTGCGTCACTACTCTTGCACTTTGTTCAACATATCACTCCACTTTTATTGTACAATCCTCATATCGAATGACTCATGCTTTCGTGGAGTTGATTTTTCTGTCCCTCGGTATCACACACCCGCTATTTGATCTAATTAAGATATGTTTTTCAATTGATGACCAAGTTATTCTTGTGACTCTCAAAATAATTTCCTTAATTTTCAAAGAAGGCTTGAACTTGTCACCAAATGTCCCAGCACGCTACCTATTTTCTCAGATGCTCTCTTTTTCTAACTTTAACCCTCTGATTCAATGTTCATGCTTAAAATGAATTTTAAGAACAGGCTGAAAATTCCGCTAGCATGTCATATTACTAGAATTAACCTAAAATGTACTATGTAAAGAAAACAAACAAACAACATATTTAAAACATAAAGGAAAAGGGGACACTTCATTTAATTAAAATAAAAGATAGAAGGGCTTGAACATAACGACAAATGGACAAAACAAGATAGATTCTGAACTACAACTTTGGAATAATTCGAATAACAGAAAATAAAACAAAACAAACTATCAAACCTCTTCCTAGTAGGGAGATGGGTGACTTCTCAATTGCTCGTCCTGACATCTTAGCCACTGGTTTGTATATCAGCATGACTAGAGTTTTCCTCACCGTCAATGTTCGTCACCATAATCAATTTGTCTTGAATCATCTTTTCAATTTCTCTTTTCAAAGCACGACAATCTTTAATACTGTGACCCTGAACATCAGAATGATATGCACATCCTACATTAGGATCAAAACTTCTTGAATTCGGGTCAAGAGTATACCCAAAGAGAGGAGTGATCATGCCTCACTGTGCCAATCTCTGAAATAAACTAACATACGACTCTTCAATTAGTGTGAAACTATCCCTCAATTTCTGCCTCATTTCATTATTTAACTTGGATCGAACATCGAGCCTAGAAGGGCTTTGGTTTATTTGTAGAATTGAAGGATGACTTTGAAGATTTGGTGCACGCCATTGTGGGTAAAGAAGGAGTTGACCATATAGTTGTGCGCAATATACTAGATATGGAGGTCAGGAAACAGAGTATATTAGATTTTGAGAGTGATTATGGAGAGCTTAGGTATGAACTTGGGCTTGAGACTGACGGCAATGACGATGTCGTCTTCTTGGATGTGCTCGTTCTCTAACTACAATAGCAGTGTCATCTTTCTCATTCTTCTTCCTTCCGGGTTCCCTCAATTGATTGCAATATTGTCCCAAATGTTTCACGAATTTCTCATGCCCATCTTGCTCTTTAAATTTCGACATCTCAAAGATTAGAGGAAGGTTAGCACTTGAAGGAATGCCCCAGTCTTTGTATGAAACATCTTCTTTACTCATACGTCCTTGAGAATTTTTCATAGCATTTCTGCACTCTTCATTTTTCCAACCATTTTCTCCGACTCTTCTGGCACACTGGACTTTTTGTTAAGAAATTTTGGTGGTTCAATTAACTTAAAAGCAGGGTTAGAAGTATAACAATGATCACCAAAAGTATTGAATATAAGTTCACAAACAGCATGGAGACGCACAACCGTTGGACGAGCCAGTGTGGAGGTCCCAGTAGAGGATTGAGCAACAAGATCGTAGACGACATGTGGTGTTGTGAATGTAACAGGCTTATGCTGAGGAGCTAGAGGAAAAGTGGTGGAAGTATTGAGATGCTTTTGGCTTGGAATGAATTCTAAGTCATGTTGCGATGCATCAACAACAGTAGAAAACTGACTTCGAGATTTTGGTGGAAAACTCGAGGTATTTGTAGGATCAATAAAGGGAAATGGAGGAGGAGGCAACCCACTGGCCCAAGATCGATACATTTCTGTCATTTGTTGTCTTAGCCTCCTAATCTCTTGCTTCATACTCTCATTTTCGATTCTTTGTTTGATCCATGATGTCGCTCTCTATATCTTGGTTGGACACAACTAACCCTTTGGATTTGGTGTGATGTGAAGGACCAGCCAGAATGCCACAAACCAACCACTTTAAACTAACTCAATAAAAAAAAACAAATGTGTTGGAGTTCAACACTTTTTCAAAACCTCTTTTTCTTTCTTTTTTGTTTTTTTTTTTAAAATCACCGAACTCAAGAAGGGCACCTATGTATCTTACTCTCTAGAGAGGAGAATCAAGTGTGCGTAGTTTGTGAAGTCTTGCCAAAATGGCCAATTGATTTTTTTTCCTTTCTTTTTTTCTTTTTCTTGATACTTTAAGGAAAAAAAGAAAATAACAATTTTTCAAAAGAATTGACGAAAATCTTTTTGTATTTTTCAGTTTTAAACTTCCTATACAAAATGGAACCTATGATTACCAAAGAAAATCTTTTGGGGTTTTCGATTTTGAATTTCATAGGAAAATAAAGCTTGAAAATATTAAAGAAAAACTTTTTTGTATTTTTCTTTTAGAGACGTATATGACACCTACTCTAGATGAATAGTGAAGAGAATCTTTTTGAATTTTTTAAATTCCTGTACAAAATGAAATCTATGATTACCGAAGAAAATATTTTTGGATTTTCAATTTTGAATTTCATACGAAAATGAAACTTGAACCCATTAAAGGGAAATACAGTTTTTTTTGTTGTTTTCTTTTAAATATGTACATGAGACACCTACTCTAAATGAAGAGTGAAGAAAATCTTTTTGAATTTTTCAAATTCCTGTATAAAATGAAATCTATGATTACCGAAGAAAAATATTTTTTGAATTTCGATTTTGAATTTCATACGAAATGAAACTTGAACTTACTAAAGGAAAATATTTTTTTTGTTGTTGTTTTCTTTTAAAGATGTACATGAGAAACCTACTCTAAATGAAGAGTGAAGAAAATCTTTTTTTTTTGGATTTTCGATTTTGAATTTCATACGAAAATGAAACTTGAACCTATTAAAGGGAAATATTTTTTTTTTGTTTTTTATTTTAAAGATGTACATGAGACACCTACTCTAAATGAAGAGTGAAGAATTTCTTTTTCTTTTTTTTGAAATAAGATCCCCGAACCCTAATAGGCTGCCTACGTATCTCACTCCCAAGAGAGGAGAATCAGGGGTGTGTAGTTCATCCATATTGGACAAATAAAGATTAACTAACAGACCGACCCTAACTTAAGAGACACAACCAAAGACCGATGAATAAAAAAAAATTGGATTTTTAATTTGACACCAACAACTATGAAAGAAAAATCTTTTTTTTTCTTTAATTTTTGAATTATGAATGCGTGGTGAAGGAATAAATATTTTTTTTTGATTTTTCGTTATATGAAATGTACAAAACTTCTACCAATTTTTTTATTATAATTTTTTTGCATTTTCCTTTGTAAAACCTCCTATTGTAAAAAAAAATCTTTTTTTTGAAATTTTTGAATTGTGAAAAACAAAAGCCATAAAGAACTCTAAAAACTACAAAATTCTTTTTCGGACAATTTTTTTTTCACAGTCTTTACTGTCTAACACATGCTTTACCCGACATCAGTCTGTCAAATGACCACGTTATCCTCAAAGATGCAATATTTAGCACGTAGGAATGCTTTAGAGGTAAGTCTCCTATAAAGGACCAAGTGGACCCGCTAGGTCTCAATATGATGCACATAAGCATGACCTAAAGGCTGACCTACGCTGGGGTTCACTAACAAGGCCGTTCAGGGGAGCATATGGTCGATAGTGGCTGCTTAGCTTTCCAACTACTCCATACATCCAACGGCTCCCCCTAAAATAAAGGTGACTCAACTAGAGTTCATGCGCATGACGTGCACTCCGAGACTTGTTGCGGAAAGAATGACTCGGGTTATGCACATGATGTCAGCTATAAAAGCGGTAACACATAAGATAAATACTGTAAAGAAAGAGCACGAAAATACACAAAAGTGAAAACACAAACAAAAATCACAAACAATGCTTATACACTTGTAATGCCAAACAAAGTCGATACGACTCCAAAAAAGCTCGGATTCTGAAATTGTCCCCAGCAGATTCGCCAGAGCTGTAACACCCCTTTTTCGTACTCCAAAAGATTAATTTTTAAGTTCGAAAGGGTTTTATTATTAAGTGACAAAATATGAAAATTTTGTTCCGAAAAGGATTTTTTTTTACAATTAAATTCAGAGTCACCACTTGGCATAATCCGGTGTGCCAAGTTACCTTTGGAAAATTCTTTTCGAAATGGTTTGACTCTTTAAAACTGGTTTGCGAATAGAGATTCCGGGTAAGGAATTCTGTTCACTGAGCGGAAGGTGTTAAGTACCCCTCGATCCCGTGGTTTGACCATGGTCGCTTGGCGGAGCGTATAGGCTAATTTGACATTATGAATATATAAACCACACAAAATCACACAAAACGATCAATCAAACAAACAAACAAAACAAATCCAAAATTATAATGTCCAGTCCGATTATTACAATCCTGAAATAGAAAAAATGCGAAAATATAAACCTACTCTATTCTAAACTAATCCTAAACTAAACTCCCGTGCTCTACCCGACGCCTCAGGCCTTGATCACGAACGTCCTCCGGGTACAAAATTCTTCGGGGCATTCCACGGATAAATTAATACAAATACCTCGGGGCATTCCCGGCCAAATGAATACATTTTTTCCAATGTGAGAAAACCAAATCATTCACCCAATTTTCAAACATTCAACAAAATTTCAAATCTTCAACAAAAACCACAAATTTCAAACTTTGCCTACCCAACCTACATTTGCCTATCCAATTCGGTGACATTTACATTCAAACACAACAATGAATCAAAATACTATAATATCCACTTTTATCAATTTTTTATTCCTGCCCCCAACTTCATTCTTATCAATCAATGATTAACACATGCTTCAATTATCAATTCACTTTTCAACATTCAAATCCAACATCAACCAATACGCAATCAAAATTCAAACATACCAAACACCCAAATCATTCACGATAATGTAAAAATTAAAGCGAGAGAAGATAGAATTGGACCTCAATTTTATTTCAATCCGTCAAAGTATTTGGTTAGAGCTCCGACCGGAACCAAAACACGAACCTCGAATCAATAATCTCCAACCGAACCCCAACTCGGCAAAGCCTTCATTGTTTTCACCGACCCAAACGCAATTTCAATAATGAATCACTGAGTCGGATGAACCTGAAGCCTCAAAAATTCCAAATAAACTGGAAACCTATAGGAACTGAGCTCCGGTGAGCAGCTCCGGCGACGGGTTCGCCAAAAAATCTCCGTTCTCCCTCTCGAACTCCTCTCTCTCTCTTTCTATCCTCTCTCTTTCCTTTACCCTCTCTCTCTTTTTATCCCATTAAGTATGTGTGATTTAGTGTAGAAAAGGAATCTGGGAGTGTTTCGTGTGTATAAGTGAAGTCCAATTGGTGTGCGCATCCCCAGTCGATGGAGAGTATGCGTGATTCTGTTTCTTTCTGTGAAGATGAAAATGGAAGATGATGGTAATGGTTTTGTGTCAAGGTGAGTGTGTTCTATGGAGTCTTTTTATGGAGAAGAAAGTGAATTCTCAGAAAGTGAAAATTGAAAAATAGAGTCTATGCTTCAGTCCTCTGTTTGCTCTGAGTGATCCAATGGAAAAAATAAAGAAGGAGTTGTCTCCTCTTCCCTGTGGGCCCCACTTGATGAATATTATTCTCCCCCTAATTGTGTGAGGAATGAATCTTTATATATGGTTCTTTTTCAAAAAATGAAGAAAATAGTTTTTTTTGGTCCCTTTCATGGAAGTTTCTTAGTGGGGCCCTTTTTTAATGTTTATCCCTTTTTGCCTTTGTGGACAAGAAATATAAGGGGGAGAGGGTCACGTGGGTATGGGGTGGTGGGGGTAGGGGTATGGGTAATGTGTCTTATTTTAATTGAAAGGGTTGTTAGGATGTTAAAAAGAATAAAAGTTTGTTAGGGATTTTGTTGAGAGTTATTTTTTGTATTTTTGTGGGATGTAATTACATGGATAGGATAAGGTAAAAATGGGTAAAACAATATCGGGGAGGGACGAAATTACGTGTCTACAAGTTTTCTGGAAACCTTTACCTGGTTAATCATAGAAGGGTTCTTAAAAGGGAGATATCCCCACTGTATTAAAATCTATTTTGACGTTGTGCACAAGATGGTACTCCCTAGGAAGGAACGTAGGACTATATCTAGATTTGTTGATCTTACTCTGATGAAGTTGCTGGAAACAGAAATTCGAATTGAATTGCCTAGGCTGGTTCTGAAACATATGCAAAGGGTTCTCCTCTAAGAAGTTAATGGCTATTTTCTTCCTTATGAGTTCTGGCTCACTCCCACGTTTGAAGATTTTGGTGTGGTTGTTAAAGTGTGGTCTTTACAGACTACAAAGGATATTATTGGTAGTGTGAACCATGTGAACCTACTTATTTCTATGAGGAGTGTTGATAACCCAGTGCAGAGGTCAAGGAATGTTCTTGCAGCAAAAACTATTGAGCTGGAGGCTGCTCAAATTGCACTAGTAACTGCTCAAGCTGCCTATGATGATGAGAAAAGGGCTCTTCAAGCTCATATTGCCTCCTTCACTGCCTCTCTAGAGCATGAAAGATCAGACAAT
>NW_025872539.1:0-3157 GCF_002878395.1 Capsicum annuum
TTTGAGGGAAGCTATTGTCAACCATGCATAATTGTTAGGCTTTCTTATGTACTATAGACGTTGAGATCCTGAAACATTTATGCTGAACAAAAAAAACACTTTTCTATATTACAAAATGAAAATGAAATAGAGAAATCTCAATTTGATGACCATTTCAAAGGGCTACGCAATAAAAGAAAGGACCTAAGTTGTATATGAATGTACGTTATCACACTCGCTTTAATAACGCATATATATACACATATACTCTCACAAAAAAGAAAAGGGCATTAACAGTAAAAAAGAGAAAAGGACCGGACCCTCTCCTTCTCTCTCTAGACTCTCTCTCTCTCTCTCTTAACAGACCTCATCGGCGCTTCAACCACAACGACAACGGCGACGGCGCTGGCGCCGCCTTATCTCTCTCTGTCCATGATCTCTCTCCCCTTCTGCCTCTATCCTCTCTGGCCATCGATGGATGGAGCACCACGACAGCTAACTCAGCGACCAATGCCGTCACTATCTTCGTCGGACTTCCTCTCCCACCGTCGATAAACCGACCACCGACCGGCGAACCATCATCCTCAGCCAACAGCAGTGGGCCAGTGCCGCCACCGGTGAAACAGCATTGTCATAGATAGCTTTAGCTCCAGTCACCACCAGAGAACAGACACCGCCGCCCTTCTCTCTGTCACCGGAGCTCGATTTGCGTTTGGGTTTTGGGTTCCTGTTGTTTGTTGGGGTTTTTTTATTTCGTCTGTTTCTTGGTTCGTTGTCGATATTGGATTTCGAGTTATCATCATCAAATCACGTCATCGTTCTTGTTTGGGTTTCGTATAACAAAGTTTATCTGACTGGTTTTGAAGTTGTCCTATTAGTTTTTCCCTATACTGAGTTGGATTTATCGCGATCGAGGTTCTCCGATCGAGTATTTTGGTCTTCGAATTTCTTTATTATCGTCAAGGATCAATTTCATCGAGGTCCATTTCTTCTAACCGAATCTTTAATTTATCTTGACTTTTTTTGTGATGTTGTGGGTATGGATGATTTATTTGTTGTGTGTTTGGTTTGAATCTTCGTTGTTAGTTTTTGTTTGATGATTGTGACATGGTGATATGTTTCGATATTATGTTGGAGAAATCGCGATTACCGTGGTTGATTTGATTGAGACTTATTTAATCTTGTTGGTTGAAATAAATTTGGGGACGGGAATCGAAAATAAATAAAAGTAAGTATTATGATATTTTTGATACATTGTTGATGTTGAATGCGGTATGTTGTCGAGCGGGTAGGCAAATAGTAAGCTCGGGTAGGCAAGTTTAGGATTGGTGTAGTGTGGGAATGATTGGAATATTTGTTAAATATTTTGTTTATCGTATTTAGAAAGCGCATTTATTTAACCGGGGAATGCCCCGAGGTAATTTGTATTTAATCACCGGAGAATGCCCCTAAGAACTTTGTACGCTAAGGATGTTCGTGATCAAGGCCCGAGGCATCGGGTAAAGCATGGTTTAGGAGTAGTGTAGGTTATTTCAGTATTTTTATTTCGGGTTGTAATAATTGGACTGGACTTTACATTTTTGTTTTGTTTTGTTATTGTTTGGTTATTTTGAGTGCTTTTTTGTGTGGTTTATGCATTTGTAACGTCAATTTAGCCAATACGCTCTGCCAAGCGACCGTGGTTGAACCACGGGATCGAGAGGTGCCTAATACCTTCCCCTCGGTCAACAGAATTTCTTAGCTGGAATCTCTATTCGCAAACCAGTTTAAAGAGTCAAATTATGTTGAAAAGAATTTTCTAATGGTGACTTGGCACACCGGATTATGCCAAGTGGTGACTCTGAATAAAAAATATAAATAGTCCTTTTTTGAAACAAATTTTCATCTTTGTCACTTTAATAATAAAATCCTTTTGACCCTTAAAACATAAACATTTTTTTGGAGTACGTAAAAAAGGGGTGTGATAGCTTCTAGCGACTCTACTAGGGACCTATGACAAGTTTTTAGAATTCGAGCTACTTTTGGAGTCGTATCGATTTTGTTTGGCACTACGAGTGTATAAGCTTGTTTGTGATTTTGTTTGGGTTATTGTTTGCACTTTTGTGTGTTTTTCATGCTCTTTGTTTATAGTATTTATCTTATGTGTTACCGTTTTATATCTGTCATCATGAGTCCAACCCCCGGCCTTCTTTCTACAACAAGTCCGTAGTATACGTGTTGTACACAACCTCTAGTTGAGTCAACCTTATTTTAGGAGGGGATCCGTCGGTGTTATGGAGTAGGTGGAAAGCAAAGCAGCCACTATCGACCATACGCTCCCTCGAACAGCCTTGTTAGTAAACCAAAACTCAGGTCAGCCTTTAGGTCATGCTTATGTGCATCATACGGAGACCTAGCGGGACCCACATGGCCCTTTGTAGGAGACTCACCTCTAAAGCATCCCTACGTGCTAACTGTTGCATTTTTAAGGGTAACGTGGTCATTTGACGGACTGATTTTGAAAAAAATAAAAAATAAATAAAAATTTAGGAGTAAGGTGCGTAGGCTAAAACGAAAAAGAAAATATATATATATATATATATATATAAAGTGAGTCAAAAGGAATGAAAAAAAAAAGGAATGTCGTAGTTTATTTTAGAATTCGTTATGGCTTTTGTTTTTCACAATCCAAAAACTCAAAAAGATTTTTTTTTACGTTTTTTAAAGTATCGTAAATTCAAAAAGAAAAAAAAATGATGAAAAAAAAAGTTTTGTTGTCTTTTCTACTTATTTGTCAAAAACAAAAATGCCAAAAAGATTTTTCTTCATAATTGGTGTTGTCAGTGTCTAGCTGAAAATCCAAAAGTTTGTTTTTCGTTTGTCTTTGATAGTGTCTCTTAAGTTAGGGCCAATTTATTAGTAAATCGTTAATTGTCCAATCTGTTTGAACTATGCATACCTGATTCCCTTCTCTCGGGTTGGGATATGTAGGCAACCCTTAGTGGGTCCGGTAATTTTTTGTGTCGGCCTTGGTCTTAGTATTAGTCTAGGTATCTCATCCCGTAATCTAGAGTGGTTTGCCAAGTAGACTTATTTCGCTCAGTACTTCTGTTCGGCAAATTAGAGTCATGAATGTGGTCTGTCCCATTGACATATGTTGGCGTCAAAAAATCCCAAGGGTTGGGAATCTTCTACTCCT
>NW_025872540.1:0-1723 GCF_002878395.1 Capsicum annuum
ATAGACAAATTGCACAAACTTAGCCAATCATCATATGTAACTTCAGAAACTGTCTGAAGTTTGAGTTTGTCATCCTCGTTCCACCACCTTTGGATCCCTATCCCTCGACACCGAAGGGCCAAAACTCCTCTTTCAGACCATTTACTCCCCACCCCACCCACCCACCCCCGTCCCGCCCAGCTCACCTCCATCCTCTCTTGTCATCCTTATAATATTTGTCTAAATAATATATTAATGTTCACGAAATAATATATTATATTTTCTATCAAAGACATTCTATACATACATTCTTTATCACTACCCTTTAAAGATACTCTCAACATTTCATTTGTTCGAATTGATTCTAATTAAGAGTGTCAAGTGGGCCAGGCCGGGCTAACCCGAAACTGGCCCATTGAGTTTAACCGGGTTGTGGGCCAGTTTCGATCCGGGTTGGGGTTAGGTGGGCCAGGCCGGTTCTGGATTCAACAGTAAAAATGTTGAAAACAACCCTAAATCGGCTCACTTAACCCAACCCGGTTAAACTCACCTAAACCCGGTTAAAAACCAATCAAACCCGTTTAATAAAATGAAAAATCCAATATATACTATATACACTACAATTATATACACTAGATACACTTCAATCACTGCAATTATTCAATATATATTTTTAAAAATATATATAAACAATTAAACATATATACGTACCATTCAATATATAATTATATATGACTATACGTACTACTTTAAATAACATATACTACAATAGTACAATATATATATATATATATATATACACTACAATATATATATATATATATATATATATAAAGTTATGTACTAATTTATAAAACATATACACATGTATTGTACTACTTTAAATATATACGCTTATAGAAGATATATACACATATATACGCACCATGCAATATTTATGTACTACTTATCTACTTTAAATAAAACATATACTACAATATATATATATATATATATATATATATGTATATATATATATATATATATAGTTATATACTAATTTATAAAACATATACACATGTATTGTATACGTTAAATATATACTACTTTAGAAGATATATACACATATATACGCATCATTCAATATATATGTACTGCTTTAAATAAAATATATACTAAATATACATACATATATATATACAACAATATGTATATATATATATATATATAGTTACATACTAATTTATAGAACATATACACTTGTATACGTTAAAGATATACGTCTATAGAAGATATATACACATATATACGCACCATTCAATATATATGTACTGCTTTAAATAAAGTATATACTACAATATATATATATATATATATATTTACTACTATATATATATACATATATATATATATATACTTATATACTTATATACTAATTTATAAAATATATACACTTGTATACGTTAAAGATATAAGTCTATAGATGATATCATATATACACATATATACGCACCATTCAATATATATGTACTACTTTAAATAAAGTGTATATATATATGTATATATATATATATACTTAGATACTAATTTATAAAACATATACACATGTATACATTAAATATACATGTCTATAAAAGATATATACACACCATTCAATATAGATGTAATACTTTAAAATTAAATAAACTATATACTACAATATATATGTATTGCAATATATAGATAGTTATATTATACTAATTTATAAAACATATACACATGTATA
>NW_025872541.1:0-813 GCF_002878395.1 Capsicum annuum
ATAATATGTATTTTGCATATGTATATTGTTGTATTGAAAATTACTAACAACTGCATATGTATTTGGCTGCTCTATAAAAATGTACTCTGCATATGTATTTTTATTACATAAATATTTTTTTATTTTTATATCAGGTTGTACCAGCCACAGAATATGTATATACGGTACACGACAAACAAAAGCACTTCATTTTTTGCATCAAAGAAAAGAAATGTTCATGTAATGCTTTTCAAATAGATGAGATACCATGTGCACATGCTTGTGCAGTGTTAGAGAAAAAGAATTTTGAGAAGGGGTCATACTGTTCTAATTTGTTTAAACCAAAAACAGTTTTGAAGACATATGATGTTCCAATCTACCCGTTGCCACAAAGTGATGACTGGATAATTCTAGAGACCACACTTGCTGAAATAGTACTGCCTTCAAAATACAAAAGACCTCCAGGAAGACCTGCAAAGAAGGATCGTGAAAAATCAGGTCGGGATATGTTTGGAAAGAAAAATATCAACTCATGTGGTGGTTGTGGAGCTAAGGGTCACAATAGGCGCTCTTGTAGGAAATATCGCAAATGATACATTTCTTTTTCTGTATTGTTTCTTAAAATTGTTTTTGCCTTTTTATAATGATGAACTAATTCAGTTTAGTTAATGCATTTATGAATCATTTGACAATTAAAGACAGTAATATCTGAATAATGGAGCTATATATGTTTCAAAATCTGTACATTACATATGTATTTTTAAGCAGCAGTTCATATGTATTTTTTACATAGTAAATATATATTAGGTTAAAGGTGGTAACTTTGATTAACAA
>NW_025872541.1:913-1612 GCF_002878395.1 Capsicum annuum
AAAAAAATATAATCACTGCATATGTATTTTGTAACTATAAACAAACCTATAACTTCATAAAAAAGTTAAATTTATCTTTAATTCAAATTCTCAAGTATAATTATTTTAAATGAACACATATCAAAAATTAAATATTAGATTTGATCAATATGTATTTTTCAACATCTTTATATTAACACGAAATATGTATTTTTTGGGGAAATATTTATAACATATAATCCATATGTATTTTATAGAAAAATATCAACACTGCATATATATTTTTTAAATAACTGCATTAAAATGCCAAATTACACTTTAATTTAAATCCTAATTTATAATTATAGTTAATGAAAATATAGTAAAAATGCATATTAGGTATGTTGCAGTTGTATTTTTTAAGTGTTTGTTTCTAATATTTCATATGTATTTTTTTGCTGAATAACAATTGATTTATACTACATATGTATTTTTAAGGATAATATGAAAAGTACCCATGTATTTTTTAACTAAATCTCACAGTAAAATGTTGAACTCCTTAAATCTAACACTACATGTTGTATTTAGCAATATAGGAATGTAGTGAAAAACTTTAAAGAACAACAACAACATACTAAAATACATATTAGGAATGGTCCATATGTATTTTTGCAATATTTGATTTTAACACTGCATATGTATTTTTATACGATATATGTATTTGTAAATGTAATATAAAAA
>NW_025872542.1:0-1275 GCF_002878395.1 Capsicum annuum
AATAAAATAAATTTCTAATGAATATTTTCTTAGAATTTATGTTGGGTTAATATGTATCAAGTTAAAAAGAAATAAAGAAAAATATATAGTAAAATTTTATTATTGTGAAAGATAAATATAATGAACTATAGAATAATGTTTAATAATATCATATTTTGCATATGTAAATGTAGCATCCCGTATTTAATTAATATACTATTCCGGTAAATTATCGATGATTAGTTTTGGATATAATAAAATTATATTAATTTTTATAGTAATAAAATCCCTCTTAATTAATTATTATGAGTAATCTAGGTATTAAAAAAATAATTAATATTTAAAGAAAAGTAAAATAGACATAAAATACAAAATTAACTCTTAATGTTTTAAATTAAATTTTCATCTTTTGAACGATGGTTTTACTATATCACTCCTTATTATAAGTCATTTATGTATTAGGAAAATAAGAATAACAAAATGATATGTTAACATAAAATATTTGATTGACTATCAAAATTATATTAGCGCCACATAAATTGGGACGAAATAGAAGAAGATATAAAGCAATATACATTATTTGAAAATAAAATATAAAGTACTGTAAATAACAATAATTAACAAAAAAATTTTTAAAAAATTGACTGATTTCTACTTCAGCTACTTAAGTCGTGATTTTACTATATCACCCCTAATTAATTATTATGGTCATGTAAGCATTGTGCCACATAAGTTGAGATAGAAAAAATATTATAAATCACTATGATAAAAAATTTAAATTATTTTAAAAATATAATTGGTTGTCGTCGACACAAAATTCTGGGCAAGGAGCGTAGCATATATTATTTAAAAATTATATAAAAAGTATTATAAATTACAATTGTTAACAACTTAAAATGTCTAAAAAAAACTTAATATGTTATATATTTCAAAAATAAATTACATGAAAAATACTAGAAATCACAATAATTAACAACTTAAAAAATTTAAAAGATATAAAATATTTGGTCGACTCTTGAAATTATATTAGTGTCACTGAAATTGGAATAGAAAAAAAGTATTATAAATCACAAATATTAAAAACTTCAATTATTTTTAAGATATAATTGATTATCAATGCCACAATAATTTGGACAACAAAAATAACGTATATTAATTTAAAAATTACACTAAAAAAATTATAAATTAAAATAGTTAACAACTTAAATTATCTAAATACGTATTAAAATAACATATGTTGAACTCATGCTAGATTCCGGATGAATCCTAGAAAACATATGCAATCCTTTTATTAAA
>NW_025872543.1:0-2162 GCF_002878395.1 Capsicum annuum
GGTTGGCGTTGTTGAAACTTGTGGTGTGGTGTGGTTTAGACGGTGGGTGCTTCTTAGCTTAAAAATAGTGGAGTCCGAACAATCAACACAAGGAGTAAGGGAGAAAAAAATAAAAAGTTTAAAGTGAATAAGAAGAGAAGAGTTGGTTACCAAATTTAAAAAAATATATGCTGAGTGGGAATTGAACTCAAGACCAAAAGAAATAAATAGCCTTAAGCACCCATAAAAAACAACTAGGCCAACCAAACAACTCTTACTATGGGTGCTCACTGGTTACATTATATATGTTTTTTATTTATTTCCATATACAAATATAAAATTCGATACGAGTTCAGTTTGTGCTCGGGCACCCGGAAGACTCCATGTGGGTCCGTCCCTTGTTGTTAATGGTGTTGGAACATAGGATGTATGCTTCTTTGTTGTTGATGATGTTGTTGGAACAAATGTTGTTGTTTTCTTTGTTGTTGATGTTTTTTATTTGTTGTTTGTAGTTTATGTTGTTGATGTTGAAACAGACGGAGCAACTGATGGAACAAATCAAACCACCAGGAAGGCTGCTATGTATTCCAACAGACTCCATATTTGTTGCATCAGACTCCATATCTGACGCAACTGACTCCACATCTGACGCAAACTATCCAAAATTTAATGTAATAGTGCTGAAACTATCCGGGATTTATGTGTTGTGTATGTTACTTAAATAAAACTGGTGACTTTATTAATATGTAAATTAAAAAAATGGATCTAAATACAACATTTTATCTTTTTGTTGTATTTCTGAAAGAGACAGATTGGTAATCTGTTGCAAAATATATTTCATTTGTTAGATAACTTACAACATATGGACAATCTGTTGCAACAAATGGATATATCAGTTTGATTTTCCATCAGCTGTGACGTCTTTTGAAACTTGCTAGTCATCTGTTTATTCAATTTCATCGAGAGCAATAGATTTTTCTAAATACTTCTTGGCCTAACTCAATTTTTGCTCCTGGATTGCTTTTTTTTTTCTTTGCATCCTTCAAGCTGGCCTCTAAATTTAATTTTTGCCCTCAATCGAATAGCAAAAGTTTAGTTTGATTGAAGAATGTAAAGAAAAAAAGAGAAGCAATCCAAGAGCAAAAATTGAATTTGGCCAATAAGTGTTTAGAAAAATCGATTGCTCTCGATGAAATTGAATAAACAGATGACTAGCAAGTTGCAACAGACGCCACAGCTGATGGAAAAGCAAACTGATATATCCATATGTTGCAACAGATTGTCCATATATTGTAAGTTATCTGACATGTGGAATATATTTTGCAACAGATTACCAATCTTTCTCTTTCGGAAATACAACAAAAAGATAAAATGTTGTATTTAGATCCAATTTTTTTCTAATTTACTTATTAATAAAGTCACCAGTTTTATTTAAGTAACACTAACACACACAACACATAAATCCCGGATAGTTTCAGTAATATTACATTAAATCCCGAATAGTTTGCTAATTACATCTCATCCCGAAATTTTGAATTGTGATACATATGTTAACCAGTGATACATAGATGGACTAGTGATACATATGTACAGCAGTGATACATATAGCATATGTATCACTAGTACATATGAATCCGGGATTTTATATAATTTTTTAAAACATTATGGGATATTGTGTAATATGGTGTCTTAAATATGGGATTTGTGTAATTTTTTCTTTTAAGGGATATGAACAGTCGTGGCTTTTTGTTTGACTAAGTTCAGTCCCTTCCAATTCAATCATTTTATAAATAGGTCCCTCTGGCCTCCTCACTCACTCTTATTCATTCTACTATACTTACAATACTAATATGTCAGATCTAGATTCGTACAAGAAGTTTCATATTGAGTCCTTGCAGGAACTTCAAAGGCAGTTTGATGAACTCCATAGGGATTTGGCCGACTTCCGAGCAACACTGAGGAGAGCCCTGCTGCTGCCGGATGAAAATTGTTAGGTTGACAATAATAATAATAATAATAATAATAATAATAATAATAATAATAATAATAATAATTAGGTTATATTTTTTCTTTCTTTTAGCGTATGTATTTCCCTTTTTTATATCTGATCTACCTATAAGGGATTCAAAAAAATCCATGTATATGTTTGGTTTGGTTTGGTCGATTTTGAATTTTTAATTCTT
>NW_025872543.1:2262-2647 GCF_002878395.1 Capsicum annuum
ATGATATGATTTTTAAGAAAAAAGTTAATGAATAGTCGTGACTGTGACTTTTGTCTAAACACATTTAACAAAAAAACAAAAACAAAAGACGCTTCTGATGCATCAAATTCCTCATATGTTGCGACTTATGAATCGGTTAGAAGAAATAAAAAAAGTTTCTTAAACAGATGGTTGATTTATAGCAACAGATGGTATATCTGTTGAAACAGATGGGTTATCTGATGCAACAGATATACAATCTATTGCCATAACTCAATTAATAAAAATGGTTATTAAAGAAACGGAACAATTATTGAAAACCAGATGTATTCGATTTTTACATTGAGAAAAAAGTTATTTAAATTTAATAAGCTGAAAAGTCATGACTTGTCACAATAATAAAAAA
>NW_025872544.1:0-1728 GCF_002878395.1 Capsicum annuum
TAATCAATTATTATAAGTCATCTAGGTATTAAAACTAATAATGTTTAATAAAAAATAAAATAGAAATAAAATGATAAATTAACTCTTGATGTTTTAAATTACTTTGACTTCTTATATGAGACCCACTTAAATGTTTTTGCACAAATATTTTTTATAGCATTTTTATTATATCGCTTCTAATTAGTTATTATGAGTTATTTAATACATGTTTGATTCACCACATCGTGATAGTTGGTTGAATCTTACGTATTAGAAAATTAATCATGTTTAATAGAAAAAGTAAATTAGACATTTATAATATGTCTGTTTCAGCTATTTCAACGCTACTTCAATCGTGGTATATGATTGACTTTCTAGATTATCTCAGTGTCACGTAAATTAGAATAAAAAAAAAGTATTATAAATCACAATAGTTAAAATTTAAACTATTTTAAAAATATAACCGACTATCAATATCCCAAAAATTTGAACAAGAATAATAACATATATTATTTGAAAATTACATACAAATTATTATAAATTATAATAACTGACAACTTAAATATCTAAAAATATATTAAAAATATGATTATTTAAATTATATTTGTGTCATATAAATTAAAATAGAAGATAACATATATTGCGTCCGTGCTGGCACAAGCCTCAACATCTATATCTAAGTATATATATAAGTATCAATATGCATGGCTACTGACGTATATTACCTTGCTTGCTTTTTAATTTGCCCGTGAGATATAAGTTTTGAATTTATTTATTTATTTTTTCTCAAGTTTCATATACTTAGAACTGTTGCAGGAAAAAGAAGTTAATTAGTAGTATTTGGTAATTTTATTTTATTTTTGGTTCTCTGTTTTCGTTATTTTATTATGAACGAATTTTTCTTTATCTTATTACATGCATGTAAATTTAAGGTGAGTTATATTTTTCGCACACTTACGAATATATATTTTTAAGAATTACGTGTTTTGGTTACAAATTGAAAAATATCGATTTGAAAATATAATTATTTTTTAAAAACTAAATAAAGAAGTTTTGTGGAAAGTTAAAGATTAGATTTGACTATATTGTGAAAAGTCACCTGATTGATCAAAAAAATTTTTGTTGATTGTTAGTAAATTTTTAAAGTGAAGGTGAATACAAAGCAAAAGTACTATTTTTACAAGATCGTCATAAGCTGTGAGTGAGTTTAATATTAAGAGATACAGCTCTTTCACTTTGTCTTTTATTAAAAAACTCTACAATAACAAAATTGTCATCTATTGTATTTTCTTTATTTTTTTCTTTATTTATATTATCTTATGAAAAAAGCTGAATTAAAGTAGTAAAATACATGCACAAAGAACTTCTCAAAGGTTGACTGAATTTAATTTTGATTAAATCAATCGACGCAACCTTTTTTTGGAAGTTCAGTATTGTACTTCAAGTTTACAAATTGGGTTGCTAATTAGTTTGAATTTTGAATTAGGGTAGAAGTTTTGTTAGATAGTTAAATTAGCGTTGTCTGCTCATTTTTATTAGTTCAAAGGCATCGATAGGTACTCAAACTTGTTGTCAAAATTCACTTAGACACCTAAATTAAGGTCTGTTCCTATCAGGCCCCTAAATCCCCCACATTTTGTTCCAATTGAACATTTTTTCCTTATCAGTTAAAAGTTAAAGAATGTGTTACCCACACGCGTTGACGTGGATAAATTAACAAATTAAAAGGTGACACATGGCATTAAAATC
>NW_025872544.1:1828-3201 GCF_002878395.1 Capsicum annuum
AAAACCTTGCCCCCACCCCCTTCTTCTTCTTCTCCAGCCATCCCCCCCTCTTCATCTTCTTCTCCAGTCACCCCACCCCCCGCCTTCATCTTCATCTTCAACTTCAACCATCCTTATTCTCTATTCCCTTTTTCCTTTAACAAAGTTATCATCTTCCTTTAAAGCAAATGGAATAAGAACTTTGAAACTTCAAGTTCTTTAACAAAAACTTCGAACAAGAACAAGCAAATGGAACAAGTTTCTTTAACATGAAACTTCAACAACCTCGAAACAATTTCATTCCGAAAGAAGAATTCTCCCAAAGTTACAAACTTTATTTCCAAATCCAATCATACACCACACAAACACCAGAAAAAAACACATAAACAACGTAAAACTTCAAGAAGCTCCTAACAATTCAATGGAATTAAAAAATTAATTTTTGAAAAGGGAATTAACTTAAAGTTGAAAATTGATCAGCTAAGAAATTGATTTTTGAAAAGAAAATTAAAGCAATGTTTCATTGATTTAAGTTTAAGAAAAAAAAAAAGAGAGGAAGAAGATGAAGAAGGGGTATCGGGTACGAGGGAGAGAGGGAATGGTTGAGTTTTTTTTATACAAATTTTTTTTTTGCTTTATTAACGATTTTTGGGCTCCATTGATTTAAGTTTAATAAAAAAATAAAAGAGGAAGAAGATGAAGAGGGGTTATCGGGTAGGGGGAGAGAGAGGAAATGGTTGAGTTTTTTTTTTTTACAAAAAAATTTTGCTTTATTAATGATTTTGGGGCTCCATCGATTTAAGTTCAAGAGGAAAAAAAAAAAAGAGGAAGAAGATGAACAGGGGTATCGGGTGCGAGGGGGGCAAAGGGAATGTTTTTTTACTTTATTAATGATTTTTGGGGCCCATGCCACTTGGCATCTTTTTATTTGGAATTTACAAAGAAAAATAACTATTCACGCGCCCCCTGCATTTGCACAATACGTGCTATGTCGTGTAGGTAAAAAATGTTCAATTGGAACAAAATGTGGGGGTTTAGGGGTCTGATAGGAATAGATCTTAGTTTAAGTGTCTAAGTGAATTTTGACAACAAGTTTGAGTATCTATCGATACCTTTAGCTTTTTTATTACTATTAGCATCAACATTCAAATCGTTAACAATGATATGATAACTATCATGCTTTTTATTGCTAATTGATGATTTTATAAAATTAAAATTATTAAAGTGAGATACACGCAAAATGCATACACCTAAACTTGTATTAAGAAAAGAAGAAGAAGCAAACACTACTAACCTTTTCTCTCGAGGTTTGAGCTGAGCACCATTCACACATATTTTTTTCATTTAGACGTTCATACTTGAATTATTACTTGAAATGTATTTCATCACTAAAG
>NW_025872545.1:0-1125 GCF_002878395.1 Capsicum annuum
TCCTACAATGGATTAATTTGTCCATGACCCAAACGAATATGATGACTCATGAATGAGTTATGACTAAGTAGCATTACACAATTCAGACACTTGAGAGAATTTTATGCAACCAGTAATGAATAATTTAGACATTTAAGATAATTTTACATTGCAAAGACGAAAGACAAAAGAAGATAAGAAAAATGGCATAAAAAGTGATGCAATAAAATGAATGGTTGGTATAAAGTGGATGACAAGTGGATGATGAATAAAAAAGAAACCTCAACAAAGCCATGTGATGTTGGGGACAACAAATGTACCCGACAGACTAAAAGATTCTTTAAGTAATTTGAAATTCAATTTTAAATTTCGTTGAATGCCTATAAATACCCAAGCCATCAGACAGAGCAAGATATAGCAAAAATAAATTAGAGTGTAAGTATATAGTGTGAGCATAAATGTTCTTATTTTCTCAGTTTGTTCTTATTTCTAAAAAAATGTGTGAGTAATAGTGTGTAAATTTCTAAATCTGTTCCAGTAGCTAACAACTTTCAGGGAAACTCCCAAAAAGGAAACCTTTCTCCATCCTAAGTCATGTAAGTAGTTATAAAGATCTTTGTACTTTCTCCCATAATATGTAAATATATATGTTTGTGATATGTTATTTTGATATGATCATTGTATGTTGTTTATCTCTTTAACCTTAGTATATGGTTTGTCTCTCAATGTTTAGCAATAATGATGGATTAATCTGTAAATTTCTAGGGAATTAACAATGTCCTAAGAGATTAGAAAGGACTTTGGTGTTGTCCCAGGATGTGATTAAAGAAGGAGTTGCTAAATATACAAACTGAAGAGAAAGTAATGAATGGGGTACTATATTAAAAGAAAGAGTGTTAAATAGTGAGAAAATACAAAGATCTTTAGAAATACTTACACAACTTAGGACGAAGAAAGGTTTCCCTTTTGGGACTTCCCCTAAAAGTTGTTAGTTACTAGTAGAGATTTAGAAATTTACACACTATTACTCATACATTTTTTCAAGAAACAAGAACAAACTAATAAAATAAGAAATCTTATGGTCACAGTATATGCTGACACTTTAACTTTTTTTTGCTTCGTGTTGCTCTTTCTAATGGCTTGGGT
>NW_025872545.1:1225-3501 GCF_002878395.1 Capsicum annuum
AAGAATTTATTAGCCCGTCGGGTAAACTTATAGCCCTATTGTCGCATGGCTTTGTTGTAGTTTTTTTTTCCATCATTCTCTTGTCATCCACTTTATACCAATCATTTATTTTATTGCATCACTGCTTATGCTGTTTTTCTTTTCTTTTGTATTTCGTTATTGCTTATGTAAAATCATATCAAGTGTCTAAATTGTTCATCATTGCTTACATAAAATTATGTGAAGTGTCTAAATTGTGTAATTCTACTAGGCCGAGACTCATTCCTGAGTCATCATCTTTATTTGGGTCTTGGGTAAATTGATCCATTACATGACCATATTTCTAATTTTAAGAATCTTTCATCCTTGGTCATGGCTTTGGTTCTGGATTTTTTAATATAAGTTCTTTTATTTTTTCATTTAAAAGTTTTCTAACCATCTCTGTTGTCATTTGTTGTATTTTTTATCATTTTTTCCTTAGGTATAAACCTTTTATTTTTTCTAGCTTGGATGTATTTTCTTTCTTTGTCCGAAAATTAGCTAGAAGAATTCATACAAGTTTTGGCAAAGGCCAGTCATTAACGAATTTGATACATCTTTATCAGTTACCACTTGAACTAAACTAGTTGTATCTCTATCTGATACAGTAGATCTTTCTGTATTCGTTGGGAAACGTACACCCTTCTTATCCATATTTTAATAAGATATAGAACTTTTTGAAATAGTATGTAGGGTTTTATAGGTCTGTTGAGATAATTCACGATAAAAAAAATTTTCTTGAAGGATTCTTATATATTCTAGCATTTTTTCTTTTTCTCGTGTGAGACTCTCTTTTTCTTGGCTAAGGTTTTCATTTGCTTGGTTTATTCTCTTGAAAGCCTATGTCATAGTTGAATAGTAGTTGTAGAAAACTATCTTGTATGTGTCTTTCTGTATATGATACTGGTTTTTTGAGTATTTGACCAGAGAATAATAGCTTAATGCATTTAACACTGAAATGAAATAACTGTTATCTTGGGGCATCTTATTATATGATATCCATCAGTTGTTTTTCAAGCATATTTGTTGGTTATGTACTATTGCATAAGCTTTTAGTCTGAAAATCGTATTGGATGGTGGATAGAATATTAAACTTTGAGTACCGAACCACATCCTTTCTAGTCTTTGGTGTTCGAGAATTGTCTATGGTCTAAAATGTATATTATTTAATAAGGTCAGTAGATACCTATCTTTGGTATAATTATCTTGAGAAGGTGAAGCCTCAGCCTTGCCTTTTCCCTTCCCTACGTTCATGCTAATATAATAAATGTTAGTTTTTCTGTATAATTAGTCTACTAACTTGATCTGTCAAGTTATTATACTTTCTTTTTATATATTCTAATACAATATTATAAATTGAGGTGGTTCTAGGAAATTTAGCCATCTTATTTTACGACTATTCCTTTCATTTATTTTTGATAAAATTTTGCTATAGTTTCACAATCTGTTCTTACTAATATTTCTAATTTATCTAATATATAGTGTCTAAATCTATTTAGTCCATAAATTACCGTTAATATTTCTGTGTATATACTACTCATATTCCATTTCTCTTTATATTTACCACTTTGATAAGCACAAATTCGTTCATCCTTTTTATCACTATATTTGTTAGTTTTAACTTTTAACATGGCTCCCCATCCTTCACGGCTTCCATCTATCTCTACTATTAAGTAATTTGTTTCTAGTGGCATAGACAAGTCTAGAATTTCTTGTACCATGCTTTTAAGTTTCTGAACTAATTTTATGTCTTCTATATTAAAATTTTTCTGTGGATCCTGTTTTTGAATAGAATGGACTGGCTACCTTTCCTAGGTGTCTAATGAAGTTTTTTTGCATAATTTAGTAGCTCCAAAAATCTTTGTAAATCTTTTGTTTTATCTAACTAATCTGGCATTTCTAAAACCTTTTTTGCTATATGAAGTTGAAGTTTTATTCTTTCATCCCCCATGACTACTCCTAGGAAGTTAATACTATTTTTACATAATTCCCTTTTCTTTTTGCTAATTATAATTTCATTATGTACAAAATATTTAAAAACCTTTTTCAAATATCCTAAATATTCCCTCATATTATTACTAAAAACTAGAATGTTATCTACATAACTACTATAAAGTTCCTATAATCTCCAAAAATATTCTCCATTTTTCTCTGGAATATTGGGGGTGCTACTTTTAGCCTAAATGACATTAACCATTCAAAATGACCTTCAGGACAAGTAAAGGCCGTCCATTCTATACTTTCTTCATGCATTTTAA
>NW_025872546.1:0-3286 GCF_002878395.1 Capsicum annuum
CTCCAAAGTAGGCAAGAAATGCCCGTTATTTAATCTGCATCTTTTACCCTCGAAAGAAAGAAAGAGTCCAACTGCAAATACTTAAATTTTATCATTATCAAGTCAATGTACAAGTCTCTTCTATAAAAATTTCATATGATATTGTCATTTGCTTAGAGAAAATATTTTTTGTACTATATTTTCTATGACAGACGTCCTTTTAATTTGAATTGTCAATTCAAGTGAAAGTATTTTTCGCTCTAATAGCTATATTCAACATTTATTCTCTTCATTTTAATTTTGATTTTTCATTCTTATGTGACAACTTAAACTTACTCTAGACTTAGAGTGTGTTTGGTATGACGGAAAGTATTTTTCAGAAAATATTTTCTAATATTCTCATGTTTGGTTGGAAAATGTTTTGAAAAATATTTTCCAAATCAACTTATTTTTCTCAAATTTAATGAAAATGACTTCTCTTCAAAAAGTAAGAAAAACATATTCCAAAACTCTGAAACCTCAATCTAAAGTTGAAATGTTTATACAATTTTTAAAATTACCTACCCCTACCCCAACCATAATCCCTACCACTCTCGTCCAAAACAAATATTTTGAATCTTTTTCTTACCCTGACCCCTACCCCTCCTCATCCCCCTCCTCCCAAAAAATTATTTTTTAATTTGATTTCTAAAAAAGTTTTAAAACTTTTTTCTTGGCTTACCCTTCTTACGTTATTCATTTTCATTGTTTTTATTAAATATATACAAATAATTTTTAAAAAAAAATTCTACTTGCATAAGGAATACAAAAATATATTTAAGAAATAATTCATTTTTCTAAAAAATATTTTCCTCCGCACCGAAAAAGTATTTTCTGGGATCAAAATTATTTTCTAAATAATATTTTCTGCTCTTCAGCAAACACTAATGTATTCTCTCAAAAATATTTTTTTAATTATCCAACCAAACGCTAAACAATATTTTATAAAAAATATTTTCTACTGACCAATCAAACATAAGAAAATAAGTAAGAACCAATTTATCTTCAGCAAAAGTATTTTCTAATTTCCATTTTCCATTTCCCATTCATACCAAACACACCCTTAATTTACATTTAAGTCTTCCTCTACCTTTTTAAATTTTAAAAAAAAAATTGGTGTTGCTCCCCAAAGTAAACAAGGAAAACAAAAATTCAAGTTTTAGTAGTGCTAAATTATCAATGAATGTTAAACTATGAGTCTATTACAAAAATTCAAGTTTTAGTAGTGCTAAATTATCAATGAATGTTAAACTATGAGTCTATTGGATTCTTCACCAACTCTTTTGATGATGAAACACCCACAAGGACAATTATGCCTTTATGTAAGTTTCTTGATACCCTTTTCAATTTTGGGTCCAAGAATTTGTTTTGATTGATTTATTTGTGTTTATGCTACTAGTTAAGTTAATTTTAATTGAAGTGTTATATTTATAATTACTTTGTTCACTTTTACTTATCATGTTTAGCTTTTCGAGAGCCAAACTGTATGGACTTTGACCAACATTTTTATTTCATCATATTCGAATGATTGCTAATTATAGTATTTTTTGTATAATTTTCGAACATCCAAAGTTAGAAATTTAAAATGTTAAATTAATCTAATTCAAGTTAGCTTCGAAAAAGATCTTAACTTGATGCTATAGACATTTGATTATATTGCATCAAGTTTTCATTTTTGAATATGTTGGATTCTTTTCCTAGCAAGCCATCAATGCCTACAAGGATTCTTATTATAGCTTTGTACTTTTTTTCTAATTGCTTTGATATGTGTTACTTGAACTGCGGGCCTTTTAGAAACAGTCTCTCTACTTTTTAGGATGTAGAAATAAGGTCTGCGTATATTTTTTCTTATGTTGTTTGGACTTTTCAGAAATGTCAACAAATGCGTATCGGATTTTTCAAAGTAGTGTATTTTTGGAGAATCTGACGCGGGTACCACGCCGAAAGTGAAGAGTCTGCATAACTCATTTGTTTGTTATGTGCTATGTATTTTTTACTTCTGTATTTTATGCTTGTACTTTTTTAACTACTTTGATATATGTTACTCATGCTGAGGGTCTTCTGGAAATAGTCTCTCTACTTTTCAGGAGGTAGGGATAAGGTTTGCGTACATTTTAGCTTATGTTGCTTTGGCGCCTCAAAAATGTCAATGGGTGCGTGTCGGATTCTCCCAAAGTAGTGTATTTTTGGAGAATTTGACACGGATACAACATCGAAATTGAAGAGTCTAACTCCCAAACCCACCTTTAAGATTACACGGGGTATGTTATTGTTTTTGGTACTTGTGTGTTAGAGAAAATGCATCTGAAAATGTGGTTGTTTTTTCCCTCTTTAGATTTTACTAACAACATTGGAGTTCGAATTTCAGAAACTATGGCATGAATTATTTTTCTTTGTTTGCAGTGTTGAATAGAAGTAGAGACTATTGTGTTTTGATTATGAATAAATGATAAGCTTGTTATTCTACAAGGTTGTCATATAATGAAATTATTAATTTCTACCTTTTGACACTGAACTGTAGAATTTCGCTTCAGTGAGATTGTTATCATTTTCTGTTGAAGCTGGAATAAAATATTCCTTTCAAAGTTTCAGGAATATTTGAACTTTAATTAACTAACTAATTGTGGTGATGGGAATAGTTTTTTCCATTGAAAGATGTAAGTTGAGCAAGTATTGGAATGACTCTTTGTAAGATCCCGCAAAATCATGCTTCTTAGTTTTAGCCTTAAAGCTATTTAAAATCTCCAGCACTTAGAATAATTTAGATAAGTGTTCACCACTTGAACTCATTTCATTCCTCCGAACTTTGAGGATTTATTTCATGACCTTCTCGACCTCTGTTTGTCAATTTTCAAGTTGCGTTGCAAAGGTTAAAGTACCTAGTATGTATTGGACACATTCCGAGCGCATTTTGGGCGCATTTCAGGTCAAAAATTTCAGTCAAGTTCCAACGATCATCACTCCCAATATATAATGAAATGTAAGAGCTTCTATATATCAATGGAAAGATCTTTGAGTATTCTTTCCAATGAAATTAGTTTCATCCAATTTGGAAATCTAAATAAAAAGTTATGATCAATTTACTTCAACCTATCAGAAATTAGTATGTATTTTGGTCATCTTCCGCCCCTATATATACCCCAAACACGGGATTAAGGCTTATTTGCAGCAAAATATACTCCTCTTCTCAAAATCCTCTTAAGAACTCAAGCTAGGGTTTTAATTTGAAGACCCAAATCCCATCAATTGAAGAACATAACTCCTCATT
>NW_025872547.1:0-484 GCF_002878395.1 Capsicum annuum
AAAGCGGCCAAGAGACTTGAAAGTCTCGGTTTCCATCTCATTTATTTGTTTAGTCATTTATTATTGTTGTCTTTATTTATTTAGTTAGTTATTTCTATTCATTCATTTGGTCCTCGAAGCCTAAGTTGTAAAGTAATACAGGTGAAATCGATCATGGGTTAAAAGCCCAAAAAAACTAGTTTAGGACAGGTGAAATGGGTCGGAAGTCCAACTAGACTAGGACAGGTCTCATTAATTTGGGCTCAATGGCCTAAATCCTTTACTTTCTCCCCCCTTCCCCTTTTATGTGTTTATTTGTTTATTAGTTTTGTTTAGACTTAGTTAAAATCCCTACTAAGTCGCCTAAATCTATTTTACCCAAGTCTTTTTTTTAAAAAAAAATCAAATCACTATTTCAACAAATTAATCTTTTCAGAAGTTAATCAAAAGATGTTTTCAAACGTCCGCTAACTTGCGGTTATCCGGACTGTTTGAAAACATCTTT
>NW_025872547.1:584-4050 GCF_002878395.1 Capsicum annuum
TATTTCAACAAATTAATCTTTTCAGAAGTTAATCAAAAGATGTTTTCAAACAGTCCGGATAACCGCAAGTTAGCGGACGTTTTAGGTGCCTAACACCTTCCTAAAATGTTAATAGGAACCGCTTATCTAGAATCTCTAACTTAAAATGATTTTTCTATTTTGAATCGTTTGAAGTAACTCTCTAAAGGTTTCTTAATTCTTTTTCAAAATTAAGCGGCGATTCTTCTCAAAAAGTAAAAATTTCTCCGCAAAACAGAAATGGCGACTCTGCTGAGGAATGATTAACTAGGTTCTAACTAAATGTTTGATTTCGTCTTTTGATTAACTATTTATGTGTTTATATGTTTCGATTCTGTAAAGTTTAATTATCGTATCTCATGGAATATTCCTACATTATTTAAACTGTTTTAGGGTTTCGTGGATGTCCCGGCCCCTATTGTTCAATTCCAAAATGTGTTGGAAATACGAACAGATTATTAGCACGTGATTCGTCTGACGCTGTTCATATTTTCAAACTCAAGTTGTCCTCTTGAGAACCAGTGTTCAAACCCACTCTATACATCGAGGATAGAACGAAACCAAAACCCTGTTTTAGGCATGAGCCTAGGATGACCCAATAACCGGTGGGGTATTGAGCCCATTAGAAAACCTGCCCTGCGTCTAATGACCCCGAGTCAATTATAGACGAATCATATTTATGTGTTGAAAAAAAATATACATGCTTGTCTAAATTCAATCCATTATCCTTTGGGGGTTGGGAAAAGCTTGATTTGCTTACTTTTGTAAGAAGAATAGAAGCAAGTTAAGCAAGAAATTGATCGATTTGGGAGGTTGCATCTAAGGCAAAGTTTACAGACGTCACCAATATAAGAAATGGACGAAGCTAAGAAGGCAAAGGCTGATAGAAAAAGTACTCAAGAATTAGTATTTTCTATCCCCTGCGTGGGAGCTTATCTTCTTTCATGTTATTTTCCTTTTTCCCTAAAGATTGTATCCCTCTTTTGTTATTGTTTGTAAGAATTTATGCCCTTTTCGTGTCTATATAAGTTGGGGATAGTGGAATGACTTTAGGAAAGCATATATTTTCTTCAAAAATTGTTAGGCCTGAACCTTGGCTCAAAAAACGGTCACCCCAGTTAGGATACGCATTATCATAATGTTTTGTGTAATATAATTTTCTTATGTGCTTATGTGTGTTTATTTGGATCAAAGGCAAGTTTATCCCCTGTACTCCCATGGATGGATTTGTCTATGACTCAAACAACTCTACGTGGCTATTTCTTGTCAAGTATTTTGCATTGCTTATTACATGTGGAAACTAACACATTTTCCTTTGAGTTGTTTTACTTTACAGATAATAAAAAACTACTCTGTGTTGAAATAAGCTGGCAGAACATCCTTACTTCACCCGGTCAAAATCACACAAAATCCCATCCTTTGACCATCATTCAATAATGACTGTAAATGACGAAGAAAATAATTGACCATCAAGGAAAATTTAATAGCGGAACAGAGTGAGATGATTGCGGAACTCACAAGAAAGCTAAAAATACTTCAAGAGGAAATAAATCGTACTCGAGATTTGGCTAACTTGGTCATCATTGTCAATGCTCCCGCTCCCGGAGGACACAGAACTCCACTCAAAATACCTTCACTCAGTACGCCTATTCTTGGGGACCAGCCAAATAACATATCATCCGTCTCTGTCCCTGCACTTGTCTAAAATACCAATCATGAAAATAACCTAGATGCTTACCATCCACAAAATCCATTCCTCACCCCAAAAAATCCTTCTCCAAATCTACAAAATTCATTCCAAAATCTCCAGAACCCATTGGTAAATCCACAAAATCCATCCCCAGATCTACCAAATCTACCATATCTATCTTCGAACCCACAAACTTTATTTTTGAATCCACAGAATCCATCCCAAATCCCACCAAGCTACTCTCAAATTCTATAAAACTTTTTCAATTTCCAAAACGTTCTCCCTACCCACCAACCAACTTTATTTCATCCAAAAAATCAAGCCGCCTTTCCAAATACTTCTCATGTCATCATATCCGTTGATATCTAGAATTCTTTTCCTAATCCTGAGGTGGACCATTACGAGGAGAAGGAGAAAGAATGGAGGACCGAGCATGAAATTAATTTGCTAGCTATGAATGAAGAGATCATGAGGATCAAGGAATCTCATGAAGCGGGGAATAACAACGGGTTAGGTTACGATGATTTATGTGTTCATCCTAGAGTAGATCTACCAGAAGGGTATAAGGTCCCTAAATTTAAAGTGTTCGATGGCAGCGGAAATCCAATGGCTCATTTGAGAAGGTATAGTGATCAAATGGTGGGAGTAGGAAAAAATGAGGCATTATTGATGCGCTTATTCAGCCGAAGCTTAAGTGGAGAAGCCTTAGATTGGTTCACGTCTCAAAAACTGAAAAAATGAACTAGTTGGAGGGCATTGGCCAAAAGTTTCCTTAATAGGATTGCATTAAACATTGAAATAGTCCCTGACCGATATTCATTAGATCGGATCAAGAAGAGAAATGATGAGTGTTTCCTAGACTATGCCTTCTGTTGGAGAAAAGAAGCTGCCAAAGTACAACCTCCCATGTCTAAGGAAGAAATGGTGTCTGTGTTCTCTCGTGCTAAAGAGGGAGAATATTATACCCAGTTGTTATCCACAGTCCGAGCAACTTTCATAGGTTTAGTAACGATTGGGGAATCATTAGAGGAAGGCATCCGAACTGGAAAAATTGCCAAAACCCCAACATCATCTGAAACTTCTGCAGTCTCAAAGAAGAAAAGAGAGGATGTGACTACGGTCTCTACTGATTTTGTTGATCAATTGAAGAGGAAATTCAAGCCTAAGAATATTCTTTCCTCACCACCGTCACCTAATTTTCAGCCTGTATTCTACGCCCATCCCCAATATCAAGCTCCAATTCCAAATATTTTACCCCAGTACCAAGTTCCACAGCCAAATTATCAGCCTTATACTCAAACTACTTTTCCAAATAACAAATAAATGTCCAAACGTCTCCAAATTATCATCAAGTATCTCCTCCTATAAATCACAACCATTATAACCCTCCACGTCCAAACTTCGAAAAGAAACCTCCTAAAAACTTCACGCCGCTAGCTGAAAGTCGTACCCAGCTCTTCTAAAGATTAATGAAAGCTGGTTATTTGCAACAGATCCAGCCAAAGCCTATCAATCCCAACTCTTGATTTTATCATCCCGATCAAAATTGTGCCTATCATTCAGCAGCAGCGGGGCATAGTACCGAGGATTTTATTAACTTGAAACATAAGATCTAAGATTTAATCGATCAAAAGGTCATCATGCTTCAGTCACCGACACCAAATGTTAATAGTAATCCATTACCTAACCATGGGATACCTATAGTTAACATGATTGAAATAGAGGGTGAATGGACGTCTAGCAAGGCCATCACTAAGG
>NW_025872548.1:0-22223 GCF_002878395.1 Capsicum annuum
CATTTATGATAAGCTTATCATAATTGTGACGACTTATTAGGAATGTCATCAAAGGATGCTAAGAGTGAAATGGATTCTATTTAGAGCTGACGACATTCGTGATAGGCTATCACAATTGTGATGACTTATCAAAAATGTCATCAAAAGTTAATAAAGTTTTATAGGTTCTATCTAAGGTTAATGAAAACTGTGATAAGCTATCACAGTTGTGACGACTTATCAAAAAATGTCATCACACCTGGAGCCTAAAGCATGAATGAGCCTTCTAATGCGTTTGTGTTTACACTATTGAGGATTGACTACTATTTTTATATTGCTATAGGAAACGTATAATGGCACCCAAAAGAAAGAGTCCTCAGCTTACCCAGAAGAAATAATAGAAAAGTGTATGCTAAAAACTCATTGATGATGATTCTAATTATGAAGAGGAAGAACCTCTCGTCAGGAAGAGAAAGAAGAAGCAAAGCCCTACAAAACCTCCACCAGCCCCACCAGTTGAGGTGGAGAATAGTGAGTACACTGAAATAACAATAACTTTTGAGCAGGAGGCATTTAAATATTCTAATCATGAGCACTATGACTATGAACATACTGAATCTGAAGAAGAAGAATAGGTAGGGCCCAAGAAGTCTGTGTCTAAGGGAACAACATCTGGATGCCTATCCATTGAATGACAAGATAATGAAGAGTCTCTAGCTCGGGGAACACTTATCAAACATAAGAGCCCTAAAGTTTGAGACACTGCTAGATGAAAAATTCCCAAATCAGAGGGCATCTTCATTGTTAGGCTTTGCAGAACTGATAGAAGAAGAGGTAAAAGGTTGATTCAGGAAGAAAAGTAGATTATCACCCAAGGGTTGAGCAGGTACCCTGTAGTGGAATAGAAGTTCCAAGAGTATGGCTTGGGATGGACAAGAAAAGGGGGAGAATCATTTTGCCCTATGCTAGTCTGGGTGTTTTATGTAAACTACCAAGCTCAGTTAAAAAACATATGTAGACCAAGAGAAAGAGTTGCAGACCAGCCCCTGGTAGATAGAGTTCAGGTAAGGGGCGTAAGGATTGATGTCTCAATCAGAACCATCAACAGGTTCTTGCATGGCCCCAACTTCACTTCTCAAGCCACTGCACCATCAGTCTTTGCTCGGATTTATAATCAAGCAAAAACAATGTCCCTGGCTGGATAATATCATAGCCAAAGAAGAACCAGCATGGGTGACCAACCCAAATTAGAGAATCTGTAAGTCCTCTTTGACTCAAGAGGCAAAGTTTGGGTGGGGTATAGTCCGTACCTGGTTGATGCCCGCAGATCAAGACAATATTTTGGGTGATGACCGAGCTATCCTAGTAGCAAGCATGGTGCAGAAGCTTCCCTAAATTTTAGGGAAATCAGTGCTAATGAGATGAAGATTAAAATGCCGAGAACCGACACTGCTTATTATTTTCCTTGTCTTATCACAGAGTTGTTCCAAGCTACTAATGTGCCAAGTATTTTAGGGATTAATGATGACATTCCTTCCCGAAAGACTCACAACCCCATACAGTATAATGAAAATTAGCCAGGACTGAGACTTAATAGAGGTATAGGGGTAGCAGCAGACCCGCTGGTTGCATATGCCGGTTCATCACCTAATATGGAGGTACAAAATTCTAAGACTGCATACCCAATTCTTCAGCACATGCAGGTTTAGCGCCTAAGAATGAAACCAACCCCTCAGCTCCTATAGCAGCAACAGGGTTTGCAGTTCATCCAATTGATATCAGAAAAGTCGCTAAACAAGCCAAATGGTGTAAGGCAAAACTATATGCCTTTGCCAAATAGTTTGCTTCTACAGTAGACATGAGAATCAAGGCTGCCCTTGAGCCTTTTATGACATTGCCTGAATGGGTTTCAGATTTGGAAAATTGATTCGATGCACGGCTAAAAGAAATATCAGGGGCTAATCTTGCTAAATTTAGAGCGACAGTGGACAAGGTAAAAATATATGTTGGGGTATTGTTGCAATAATAATTTATGGTACCGATAGGTCTGGCTGTGGATGAATTTGATGAAGGAATTCTAATACGTAACCTCACTGAAGATTCACCAAAGAAAAAAATAAAAAGCGGGAGACGAAGGGCAAAGACAAGAGAGAAGAACCAGGTAGCGAGGAAGAAAGAAGAGTGAAAAAGAAGGCAAAAAAAGGCCAAAAAAGAGGAATTGAAAAAACCAAGAATGGAGTCCCTAGTGGACAACAAGAAATGGGCGGCTGCTATTCGAGCTAGGTTGCATGTGCCTCATCTAGCAGGGCTCCAACCAATGCAAGGCCAGGTACTCCTAATGGAGATAAAATAGCGGATGATGTACCAGCGGGGTCAGAGACCCATAAGCCTCATGCTTGATTCACTCCAGATATGCCCTAAACCTTGAGTTCATTTTATTTTTAATTTTAAGTTGAAGGTGTAGGGCAGAATGTTGTGGCAAAAATTTGTGGTAGATAATTAGGTGTAATATGGGTACTTGAGGTAGTTATCTTGTTTTGTGACTGTTGAGCACCTCTTCATTGGTCTGATATATTACTGTGTGAATTACATCCATTTATGACTGATGTATTTTTTTGTGGCATTAGTTTGGCAACTGAATAACCTTTGTTAAACAAGTGCATGAACTGGATAAGTAGTGATAGAAGAGATACTTATGTGCCACGTGTGTGCAAGATCTTACTTAGTTCCCGTTTTATGTTGAATCTAGAACTTGACCTAGTAATCTTTCCATGGTCATAGGATAGAAGTTAGGAAAGGATTAGAGGCCATTTTTTATTTTAGCCCACTTTAGCTAAAATGACCTTCCCTACATGCATAATATCTCTTGATCACTGTTTTGAGCCTAATTAACCTATTTCTTTCTACGACACCTCTCACCTTCCTGTTTACATCACAATAAACCTATTTTGGCCCTGGTCCTCCTTGGATACTGTACATCTTGACTTCAGCAAACAACCTAATTTGAGGGTGGCTATCAGAGGGGTGCGTGATGCAAAATAAGTATGAAGAGAAGAAGAATAAAATAAAAGAATAAAAATTTAGATGTGGTGAGAAAGTAATAAGAATAGAGAAGGTTAAGTAAAATATAATACAAAGATAATATGATAATTAAAAAGACTGCATCCAACTTGAGCATGTGCGATCAATAAAAGAGAGAAAGAAAAGAATGTTGGGATTTGAAACCCCAAGAGTTTAGAGTAGTGTCAAGGAGGCATAGTCAATCTAAATAATCCATGAATATTATACCATCCCCTGACCTACGTTACAAACTTAAGAAATGCCCTATAGTGTTCCTAACTGACCTGTCTGAAGACTTGGGCACCGACTATAAGGGCAAGCCTATGGAATTAGACATGCAATGTTTGGAACATCACTGGAATTAGACATGCAATATTTGGAACATCATTCTGAGAGTGAGTCTTGTGATTATCCTTATGTTATGTATGTGAATTTTGATATGAGTGAAAAGGGGATTTCTTTTTTATGAGGGCACACCGGGTATATTGCTAGTCACTGACTTGTTCAGATAGTGTAATATGGGTATATGCTTGGCTGTTATTGCTAAATTTTTTCCATATCTCGATCCTTGTTAGTTGCATGGTTGCTTTCAATAATAGACACAATTAGTTTTAGTTTTACTGACCTTGGAGATGGTCAATATGATTTGAGCTTAAGTGAATAACTGACTGCTGAAAGTGCTCTGTATTATCTTGGTTGTGTTTAGTTGCTTGAGGACAAGTAATTGTTCTTAGTTGAGGGTGTTGATGTGTGAGCAAATGCTAACATATTATATGCTTTTAGCCATGAATAATTGTGAAGTCTTAAGCAACTTTTGTCATATTTGATTAGTTTTACTTTAATTTTGCAGTAAAAGATAAAGTGCAGGGGAAACAATAATAATGGAAACAAAAAGGTTTAATTTTGAAGAAAATAAAGGACAAGCGTGGCCGACGACATTCATGATAAGTCGTCAGCCTAGTGATAAGCTATCAAGGCTACCAACAGACTCAACCAGAGACTTGGCATGACTTGAAGCCTCTGATGAAATCTGTTGATAGGATATCAAAAGTGCGATACATCTTCATGAATATCTTTATCCTTAACCTGAGAATTGGTGTTAGTTGAAGCCTATGATGATACTTTGTGATAAGGCATCAGAGTTGTGATAAGGTGTAAGGATCAACATCAGCCTTACGCAGAAACTATCAAAATGTAAGAGGAGCTGACAATATCCATGATACATCATCAGGCTCCTGATACATCGTCAACCTTAAGCGGAGCTTGTCAATATTGAAGAAAATCTGACGCCATTCCTGATAAAGTGTCATACCCTTGATAAGGCATCACCTAATAGAGTCACTTGTCTGAGAAATTTACTTAAGTTGTTATTTTATTTCCTTAATTAGACTCAAGTATAAATAGCAGTTTTTAGTGTTTTCTAATGATCATTAACATATCTTGTAATATAGTTATGCACGATTTTTCTCTCACTCAGGTTTTAATACACTTTAGAACATTATTGTTGAGAGAAGATTGTCATAAATATTTTATGAGTATTGTATTGAGATTTAGTTCAAGTTACACTTCTTGATTTTCATCATCGTTGTAAGTTAATCTACCCAACTATGAGTTAAACTTGTGTACTTGTTTATTGCATCATAAGTCGCTAACCTCTATTAACCTAAATTATGGGAACTAGGGTTAGGTTTTAAGGTGCTAAGTATTCAAGATTCAATAGGTGGTAGGATTTCTTGATAATTCAAAATCTTTAATTAATGTTTATTGGTTGCAAAGAGTAGATACACCTGCTTTGATTTACTTGAGAGAGAAATCAAATATAGTAGGAAGTGAATTATGAACACGGACTCAGAAATACTTTATTTCATAATCAGCAAGGCCAAAAGATTGGTTAATCTTATGTAAAATTTAGGCAATGAATAAAAATTCCCTAAGTCTATGAGGCCTAGAAAATTAAATGCTTAAGTAGGTTGACAGATATTTGAGCATAACATTGATAAAGATAGCTTGTTATCCTACCCACCATGAGAATCTTGAATCACCTTTAGCATTTGTCATGTACCATAAGCCCTAGTGAACATAATTCTCGTTATTTCATAAACTCTTTATTACAAATGTCAAAATTAAAGTGACACACAATAATTCGTGAAACTAAAATCCCCCATTTCAGGAAATATTAAACTATCAGCGAAGTAAATCACAAATAACTTAGCTTAACACATTATTCCCTGTAGGATTCGACCACAACCTAGTTGGGCTTTATATTGACAATGATCACTTACACCCAATCAAGTGTGTAATTTGAGAGTTATCAATGCCTCTAGGTAACTTAAACCCCATGAGAAAAATTATCTGGCTCGTGATCTTTAGTTAGCAGTCGTAGTATTTTCCTTAAAGATTTGGAGGCATTATCTATACGGTGTTCATGTAGATGTGTTCACAGATCATAAGAGCCTTCAGTATGTCTTTTCTAATAAAGATCTTAATCTTTGTAAGAGAAGGTGGCTAGAGCTCTGGAAAGATTATGACATGAGTATTCTTTATCATCTGGGCAAGGCCAACGTCATGGCCGACGCTCTCAGTTGCTCATGTTGAGGACACTAAGAAGAAGTTAGCTTAGGAAATCTATAAGCTTTCTATACTAGGAATTCGCTTAGTCGATTCCAAGGAGGGTGACATATGGGTTCAAAATTATCTTATGTTTTTAAGGTGAAAGAAAGAAAGATAGAGATTCGAGCCTTCTCATATTTAAAGGGTCAATCAAGGATTAGAAAGTAGATATTTTATCCCAAGGAGGTGATGGTGTATCGCGTTGTCAGGGGCATCTGTGTGTTCGAGGTGTAGACGACTTAAGGCAGTCAATTCTTACAGAAGCGCATGGTGTGCGCTATTCAATTTATCCAGGGGCCTCTAAGATGTACCATAATTTATGGGGGATCTATTGGTGAATATAGGGCATCAGAAGCCTAGTGGGTCCACGCAGGAGTTTAGTATTCATACTTAGAAGTGGGATGAAGTGAATATGCACTTTGTTATGGGTTTGCCTCGTACTCATCGCTAGAATGATTCAGTATGGGTCATTGTATATAGAATAACCAAATCAACTCATTTTTTTCCAGTCCATACCTCTTAACCAACCAAGCACTACGCCAAAATTTACATTAGAGAGTTGGTCAAATTTGATAGTTTTCTATTATCTATTATCTCAGATAGAGGCACCCAGTTCACCATTTATTTTTGGAAAGTATTCCTAAAGGGTCTTGGTACCTAAGTTAATCTCAATACTGTCTTTCATCCTCAGACAGATGGACAAGCAGAAAGGACCATTAAGATGTTAGAAGATATGCTAAGGGCGTATACAATCGATTTCAAGGGTAGTTGGGATGACAACTCGCCTTTGGTTGAGTTTGCATACAACAATAGCTATCATTCCAGTATTACCATGGCTCCATTCAAAGGTCTCTATGGTAGGAGATGCAAATCTCTATCCAGTTGGTTCATAGTTAGAGAGGCCTCAGTTATAGGGCCTAACTGAGAATTCAATGCCTTAGAAAAAGTTCAGTTGATCAGAGAAACACTTTAGGCTTCTCCGAACCAATAGAAGTCTTATATAGATATGTGTAGAAAAGATCTCAAGTTCGAGATTGGTCATTATATCTATCTAAAGATCTCTCCTATGAAGGGAGTGGAGAGATTTGGCAAGTAGGGTATGCTCAATCCCCAATATATCAGTCCCTTCAAGATTCTGAGTTGATTCGGCAAGGTAGCTTATGAGCTGGAATTTCCTTTAGATCTAGCCTCAGTTCAACTAGTATTCCATGTCTTTTTTCTAAAGAAGTTCATAGGTGACCCAACAGTCTTAGTCCCTATTTAGAGCATAGATATTATGAACAGCCTCTCTTATGAGGAGATTCCAGTCAAAATTCTAGACTATTACACTTATAGAGTGAGGAACAAAGAAGTCCCTCTAGTCAAATTTATTTGGCAAAATCAGTCCGTTGAGGGAGATACTTAGAAAGCAGAAGCAGACATGCAGACCAAGTATCCTGACCTCTTCTTTGCAATCTCAGATCTAGCTCAAGGTAACTCTTGTAATTCTGTTTCTTAAATAACTCTTCTTATGTTTGGATTGTAGTGGTTTGGGAAGTATTATGATGTGTAGTAATAGGTAATATATAAAATCCCCTAAGTGGAGGAGATTTTAGGGTGACTACTAGATTTAAGGTTTTGGAAGGGAAGGTAAGGTTGTTCTTATAAGAAATAGTTAGGAAAGGAATAGGTGGTGAAAATGTTATGAATGTTGTAAAGGATGTTAGATATTTTGATGGATAGATCATACCGTGGGTATATAAGTCAAAGGCATAAATGCTGTGATTGGCCGATTTACCAATAGTTGTGTAAGGTACTTGAGATATGTTATACGACATGGTTTTATGAATTGATTTCATGGCATATTAGTGTATGGTTTTAGATGTTACATTATAGGTTGGGGTTTCTGTTATAGTGGTTTGATGTGGTTTGTCCATGTCCTTTGCTCATAGTTTCTATATTATAACGTTGATGGAAGCAGAGTGGTTTTTTGGGAGAGATATAAGGAGTAGAGCTCGGTTGCCTAAGTTAACTTCATTTATCTTTAGATAGGCTTGAACATGGATGTAGTGTATAGCTAGAAAAAATCTCTCTTACTGGTGATTCATGGTAAATTCTAATCTTATTGGACTTGCCCTTCCATGAATCCATTTAGTTGGTATTCTATGAATTTGCATTGGGTTATGGTGTGGATGGTCCTTGGTTTCTTGGTTCCTTTGGGTGGTATTGGTATCTCAGATTCTTTGTTCTTTAAGGAGGTCTTAATGAGGATCTTGGATTGGAATATTTGCAGGTTCTTAACAAAAGGCGTGGATTCAGTAAAGTTTCCATGGTGGAACATAGAGTTCGAGAAAGCCATTTGGGATGCGGAAGGGGACATGGAGTCCAAGTATCCGTGTTGGTTCATCCAAAAACTCATGCATAGCTTATATGTTATTTATCACTTTTTGGTTTCTAAGTTTGTTAAAGGTAATGAATGGTTACTCTCACATATTAGTATTATAACTTAGTTAAGGGTCAAAATATAGATGTTGGGGTGTAAACTATGCTTGGGATGTATGGTGATTGTCTCATCTTGTTTGGTGCCCTTGCTTCTATTTTTGGTTGAAAGAAAGTTTAATGTGTGTTAATACGTTACCTCATTCTTGTTCTAACCCTTCCCCATTATTCGAGGATAAATGATCCTAGTAGGGGAGACTAAAATACACCTAAGTCATGGACCCTTGCAATATTTCCTTTGTTTTGAACTTACTGGACTTGGTACGACTCGAGGGTACCAATCATACTCTTCAACACAAATTGTAGAATGACATGGTGATTCACTCGTACACTAGGCAGTGTGTTTGGGGTAGCTACTACCTGAGATACAAATCATATTAGTACAAGTCATATAGTAACATACGAGTGGTGCAAGGCAAGTTGTATGGTGCTTGTTTGGTTTGTCTTATAAAATCTGTCCAAGGTACAATTGATGGGTACAATTAAGTGTACTACTTATACCCTTAGGTACGCATTAAGGAGGTGTAAGTCATATAGAAACTAGTAGGTAGGGTCTTGGCAAGGTCTTGGGTACGAGTTAGGGTACCACTCGTACCCTAGGATATGGATGGTATAGGTGCGTCGTACACTTGGACATGGCTTTTGTTGAATTCTATGTCATGGCTAGTCTGGATATTTCCTTATTCAAAGACCTTATGTTCTCACATTTTATAACCCTTGGTTTCCTGTCAAAACACATATTAAAGGATGGAAACACTCCAAATAATCTCTCAAACTTTCTCTTGAAGATTGGAGGCTAGGGTTTCTTCATATGTTTTTCAAAGGGATCAAGAGTCATGTTTCTCTTCAAAATCTTCTTTAATAATGAATGTGCACCTTCCCTCATTGTTAGATCACACTAAAGGCATGTGTATTATGTTTTAAACATCGAGTTATGAATCAGGAATAGTGGTTTTAAAAATATATTTTGATGATACTTATGCATATGGTTTGGTATTGGTTTAAACTATGTTTTAACATATTTTTGGTAATTCTTTGTATATGTTGGTACTTGTTGGTTATAGTTTAATATATGGTTCTTGATTAACCATAATTATGGTGGTTAAAGCCTTGGTATTGATCTTGTTAAAAGTATGCCCTCAACATATTTGATAAAATGCCTTAAAGAATGTTTTCACTCTATTGCTGAACTTTCATTGAAACTCTTGCGTGGTTTGGTTCTTTAATGGAACCCTAAATGTATTTGGATGGTTTTACATGGTTTAGAAGATATAAATGTTTTAAAAGTAAGGCATGATCATAAATGGTTTAGAATGGATTTAAATTGTATAAAGTGTGTAGATGGTTTGGAAGGATTGCATGGTAAAGACTTCGTGGCTATGAAATATGTCATGCTTGTTGGGTACATAGGAATCCCCCAAGTGGTATAATATGGTTAATGGAAGGGTACATAGAATCCCTTACACCTATACATGGTTGGCTATGGATAGTACTTGCAAGTATAATCGGTATGACTATACCACTACTAATGGCATTGGTTATTAAATGGTTAATGTATTTGTTAATTTCTTGGTAATGGTTTTAATTTGGAAATAATGGCGGGGTATGTGGCAAAGTCATGGAAGGTGGAGGTCCCGGTTGGACCAAAATTGGAAACTGATATTTGTGGATATGAGGTTTGGTTTGGCTGATCGTGTGCACGATGTTATATTTTATATTTTGGGGATGTACTAGTCATCCCAAAATTTCTTCCATGGTCATGCATCTACACGCACTAGGGCCCTTTCAACAGGGGGAGCTGAATCCATGTAGCCCATAGGTGGTTTAGGACGACAAAGCTACACAACCCAGGTAAAGGTTTTAACGGCATGCTGAACCCGATTCCCTTTTCCAGCATGGTTATATATATATGTTTATGGTTGTATACATTATGGATGGTTTTACTTAACTTTGTAAATGGAATTATTCTATCTTTATCCTAAGTGCATACTAGTGTTCACCCACTAACCCATCTTTGAGCAGCTGTATACCCATGATATACCAGGACCAACCATTTTACTTTACTTCTTAGTGATTGGATTCAGGGATAGTTGATGTTGGATTGATGTGGTGATCTTCCATAGTTCGGAAGGCTTCTATTTCATATCATGCGCTACTTTACATATTTTTTATTCTTTAGAGATTTATATTTTTGGCTATGGTCGTGGGCATGTTCAACTGGGTACTCTTTGGTTGGTCTAGAGGCTTTCTATGTTCAACTATGGACTTAGGTTCACTGGTTATGTTTTATCTATATATATGTACATGCATTGGACTCTTATAACTGCTTTTGTTTTATAGGTTTTGATATTGGTTTGGTTGGTCATTGGGTGGTTGGACTTGGTTGGGTTGGTCTCGGATATAGACTTATCCCAAAGTTACCACATAGTTGGATACTGTAATACCCCATAATTATACCTAGCTTGAAATCATCCCAAGTATGTTAGAAACTTACTTTAAAAGATGAATTCACTTTTGTATATGTGGAATTTTTAATGTCATGTGGGAAATTGAATTATCTTTCTAATGATACTAATTTCGTCCAACTATGGTATCGGAGTAGAAAATTATGACTGTTTTATAGAAAGTAGTCAAAACTGCCCAGGTGTGACGATAAGGGCCGATGTGGTTAAAGCTCTTGAATATTATGACATAAGTGTCCTTTATCATCCGAGCAAGGCCAACGTCATGGCCAGTGCTCTCAGTAGACTATCTATGGGTAGTGCTGCTTCTGTTGAGGACAGTAAGAAGAAGTTAGCAAAGGAAATCCATTAGCTTGCCTAACTAGGCATTCGCTTAGTCGATTTAGAGGAGTGTGACATATGGGTTCATAGTAGTTCAGAATCATTTCTAGTTTCCGAGGTGAAAGAAAAACAAGATAGAGATCCTAATATTTTCAAGTTAAAAGAGTAAGTAAAAGATCAAAAAGTAGAGGTTTTCTCCCAATGGGGAGATAATATATTGCATTGTCAGGGGTGTCTGTGTGCTCTAGGTGTAGATGACATAAAGCAGGGAATTCTTACAGAAGTGCATGGCGTACGCTACTTGATTCATCCAGGGGTCACTAAGATGTACCGCGATTTATGGAGTGGGATGAAAAGAGATGTTGTAGAGTTTGTGGCTAAGTTCTCTACATATCAGCAGGTTAAGATAGAGCATCAGAAGCCTAGTGGGTCTATGTAGGAGTTCAGCATTCCGACTTGGAAATGGGATGAAGTGAATATGGACTTTGTGATGGGTTTTCCTCGTACTCATCGCAGCATGGTTTTAAGTATGGGTCATTGTAGATAGAATGACCAAATCAGCTCATTTCTTTTCAGTCCATACCTCTTATCCAACCGAGGATTATGCCAACTTCCACATCAAAGAGTTGGTTAGATTGTATAGTATTCAGTTGTCTATTATCTCAGACATAGGTACCCAGTTCACCTCTCATTTTTTGAAAGCGTTCCTAAAGGGTTTTGGTATCCAGGTTCATCTCAGTATTGCCTTTTATCCTATGACAGATGGTCAAGCAAAAAGGACCATTCAGATGTTAGAAGATATGCTAAGGGCGTGTGCAATTGATTTCAAGGGTAGTTTGGATGACCACTTGCCTTTGATTGGGTTTGCATACAATAATAGCTATCATTCCAGTATTAAGATCTCTCCTTTCAAAGCTCTCTATGGTAGGAGAAGAAGATCTCCAGCCAGTTGGTTCAAAGTTAGTGAGGCCTCTGTTATAGGGCCTAACTTAGTATTCAATGCCTTAGAAAAAGTCCAATTGATCTAAGAAAGACTTCGGGCTGCTTAGAGCTGATAGAAGTCTTATACAGACCTGCGTAGAAAGGATCTCCAGTTCGAGATTGGTAATTATGTCTATCTAAAGATCTCATCCATGAAGGGAGTAAAGAGATTTGGCAAGAAGGGAAAGCTCAATCCTTGATATGTAGGTCCCTTCAAGATTCTCAGTCAATTCGTCAAGGTATCTTATGAGCTCGAATTTCCTTTAGATCGAGCCTTGGTTCATCCTGTCTTCTATTTCTCTTTGCTTAAGAAGTGCATAGGTAATCCAGCAGTCATAGTCCCTATTCAAAGAATAGATGTTCAGAACAACCTCTCTTATAAAGAGATTCTAGTCTAAATCCTTTACTATCAGACTCATAAACTAAGGAACAAAGAAGTCCCTCTAGTCAATGTTCTTTGGAGAAATCAGTCCGTTGAGGGAGTTACTTAGGAAGAAGAAGCAGACATGAGGACCAATTATCCTTACCTCTTCTGCGCCAACTCAGGTCTATCTCAAGGTAACAGTTCTCCTTAAACTTTTCAGTTACATGTTCAGATTTTAGTGACAAGCTTGGTATCCATTTCATGTTCAGGATCCCATTATAAACTTGGTATAAAGTACCATTGGTGTAGTTAGTGATGCATTCATGTGTTAGTTGAGTCTTGTATTCATGCATCAGATATGCATGTTCAGTTTGATGAGAAACTCATCTTATCAGTAATTCAGTCATGCAGTCATAAATCAATTACACATGCCTCCGATATGCATGTTTGGTATGATATATTCAGTTATCTATCATGTCAGTCATGAGATCATGTTCCAGTTATTCATGTTCAGTATGTATGTCAATTTATCTTTTCCTCTCTCACTCAGTCTTATTCGAGGAGGAATGTTCTCAAGGAGGAGATATTGTAATACCCCTTTCCAGTGATACCAAATTCGTCCAAATCTGGTATTAGGGTAGAAAGTTATAGACGCTTTATAGAAAGCATTCAAAACTGCCCAGGTGCGAGATAAGTGTCGATGGACAGTCGAACTAGCGACAGACCATCGCCTAATCCATTGCAGAAGAGGCAGTGAGACCACCTTCTGCCTAAAAAAGATGGCCAGGCCGATAGAACACCTAGCTAGCGACGGACTGTCACCCTAGTCTTCACAACAGAGGCAGTGAACCCCTATTCTTCCCAGGTACGATGGTCAGTATGGACGGACCATCGACCCAGCGATGGACCATTACACCTAACGTCGTATAGTTCGTTCAGTTATTTTAAAGTCATTTTACTAGGGTAGTTGGGTCTTTTTCCGTCCGTTTTAACCCCTAATTATATCAGACCAAGTCTCATAAGTTCATTATCCATCTACAATATCAAATTAAGGTTTTATTTAAAATATAATCCCCAAGAACAAGATCCAAATCATTCTTCAAGAAACTAAGAGATTCCAATTTCTTTAAGTCTAGGAACTTCAAGACAGTCACAACCCAGGTATGTCATGTGTTTATTCCTGGGTTTCTTTCACCCATAAAGCTTAAGAATCTCTTTTCAAAATCCAAGATTTGTGTATTTATGAATGTTCATGATTTAAATTTAATTGAAATTTATTTTCATGATGTTGTACGATTTTGATTCATGTTTGAAATTACATATTCCAATGATTGACCCTAGGATGTAATGATTTGCATAATAATCATGATAAACCCTTAAATTTTTACGTTGGTGGATATATCCTGGATTATAAGATGTGTTGATGATTGTATAACCAAAGCATGCTTCTCATGTATTTTATTAAATGCCTATGTGAAGGAAAAGTGCCATACGAGTAAGATAATATGAAATCCCCATTTATGTACAAGTTTATAAATGTGAAGTGTTTGATGAAATATCTTATTCAATGAGGTATGGATATATATGTGGCCATTGTGGTGCTTTAGAACTTGTACATCATGAATTCTCCAAATTATTGTATTATGGATTATGATGTTAGCCATCTATTAAAGAAAGTCATGCTTTGTCAATTTCATGCTATCCAGTCCTAGGGCTACCTGTACCCAATAATTAGCTGTGTGCCTAAAGCCAGTGTCATGTTTTCAAGATACTCTCAGTCGAGCCATGTTCATAGAAATTCATTTAGTCATATAACTTAGGAAAACTCAGTAAACTCAGTAATCTAAGAAATCTCCGAATTTCAGTAATCTCAGAAGTATTCTGTTAGTCAATGAAACTTAGTTAATTTAGTCCATTTCAGTTTAATAATCCATGTTTAGTGTCTATTCAGATGGGATTAGGAATTAGCACTGAGTGAATCCAAGGATGGAAACACACACTGTCAGATGAGGGTGTGATTCTTAGACGTCATCCTTGCATTCCAGAACAATGCAGCCAGCATAGGTTAAGAGATCAACACTGTCATATGAGGGTTGATGAGGTGGATAATCACCGTAAAATGAGGATCCCACCATTTTCTTTTGGGAAGACTATTAGATGAGGGTCACCCATAGCTTGTCCTTACCAGTGGTGCGATACTGACACATTTCCAATTAGGGTTATAGATTGGATCCCAACTCAGCTTTAATGCATTATTTAGGGAATGTCGATTAGATGACTACTTTCCACAGTTTCAGTACAGAACCAGGACTGTCATATACAGTCATTCAATCTCAATAATAGAACTTAGATAGTTCTATAAGATTCAGGATTGTCAGATACAGTCAACTCAGAATAGTACGAAACTCAACTAGTTCTATCAGAACCTAGACTGTCAGATACAATCGCTTAGTATAAATTTTTTTAGTTATACAGATATCAGTTTCTCATGTTGTCTGTACACAAGCTCAGTAATCATGTTATCATGAACTCAGTTACAGTTATTATGTATTCATGCATATATTATCACATTCATGTTATCCAGTCAATTAGTATAGTTCATGCATATGAAACCTTTGCATTCAGCCTACCTCACATGTATACCAGTACATTCAAACGTACTGACCTATTTGCGCTATGGTGTTTTATACCTTAGGTTTAGAAGCATGTGCCCCAGAGCATCAATAATATTCCAGTCTTAACAGTCAGAGTTAGAAGTGAGTCCCCATCTTTCGAGGACATAAACATTACTTTATTATCTTATTAATTAATTTATTTTAGTAGTTGGAGTTAGTTGGGTACCTACCATCAACTCCATATTCAAATAGTTTAATTAGTTAGAGGGTTTTCAAACTAGTATGTTCAGACAGTTTATTTTAGGATTTGCTTTGGTATTGTGATACCATATCTTTCATAGATTATTTTATTAGTTTTGAACCTTATGGCCTTACATCTTCTATTTTCGTACTTATACAGTATATTATACAGCATTCAGGTACAGATATTAGTCATAGGTTAGCTTATAGTCTTTCGAGGTTATGAGGATCGTGTAGCATTCTGGGTACCAGATTCGAGCCATTATAGATTTGCTACCTTGTTATATGTTCAGAATTTAACAGACTCAAGGTATGCATTTGGTGGTTGGGTTGGGTAACAGAGGTTGTTCTCGATCCTAGTTGAGCTTGGTAGTACCCATTATAACAAGTCCCTGGTTTGGGTCGTGTCACTTGTACTTATACTAAATTTGTATTACACTTTGTACTATTATTGTATTAGAAGCTTTGTACTGATTTCACCAGGTTTTGGATTTATTTAAAATTTATTAGTCTTTTTAACATATTTATTATGTTATTTTCTTGCATTTTTCTTGATAGTCCATTTCTAGTTGTTTAAAAGTTTGCTTACCTACTCGTGGGATATGGGAGGTGCCATCTCGACCTAAGAAGTTGGGTCATGAATACATGGTTTCAAAGCCTAGGTTTACCATTGTATAGGTACAAGAACTAAGTATCTAGTAAAGTCTTATGGATTAGTACGGAGATATCTATATCCTATCTTCTAAAAGCTATAGGATATTATTTTGAAATTCTTTTCTTGACTCTCTAATTTGTGTAAGTATTTCTATGAACCTCTAGTACATTATTTAACTCTATTTTGATGTTGATAGATGATATAAGTTTATCAATAGATGCAGATGAGAATTTTGCACATGTGTGTCAACCGTTAGCTCAATATCTATCAAAGGAGTCAAATATTAATATCAAAGATCTTTAGCATTATCTAGAGGATTTAAGGTTAGCCAATGCTCCAATACTGTTCGTGACATTATTTTCTCAAGCCTTTTATGGACACCTCATATCCAAAGGTGATATCTTTTACATCGAGCAGTTCTCAGGCCATATTTAGGTTTGTTGGTGTTCATCAAGGTTATTTATTAGTTTTACATTATATTTAATTGGTCAAACATACCCCTATGCTATTTCCTTTAGAGCATGTGATGTTACATTAAATTATTGGAGGATCACCTTTACAACTCCATTTGACACAAAAATATTTTATAGTAGCTGAGTCTTCTTTCTCTCAGGTTGTTAGCGGTACGAGGGCCTATAAAGATACCATAAGTTGAGACACAGAGGAGGTGGTTGTAAGAGACCATATTACAAGTATAGTTTTGTTACTACTCTATCGTGGAGTAGGAATTGTCTCAGTAAAGATCGACTTTAGTTGTAGATTATCAGTTCTACACAGTTAGCATCTTGAACTATAGATGGCTCTCAGATTAGTCATGGTGGTCACAATGAGTAGAGTGCTCACCAGACCTTATGGTGTATTTGATATGGATCTTTAGGCCATGACAACCATTTTGGATCATTTGGTGTCGTACCCCAAAGTATTCTAGGAGTGTGTTTTGGTTGTGGTGAAATTTTCCATTGGTCTAGGGCGTGCCCAATTTTTGAGTTAGTTGTTTGTTTGGAGTTAGCACGTATTCCTCCCCAGCCTATAACTCTTGAGGTATGTTATAATTCTATGTTGGATAGTCAGTTCAGTAAGGAGTGTCCTAAATATTAGGTGGTCCACTAGATGGGGTCAAATTGTATTTCTTATAAGTTAGGGATTCAGGGGTTTGTTATGACTACAGAGTACTTATTCCTCAATTGGTGGTTAGAGCTCATTTTGAGCTTACACCCATTTAGATTTATACTTCGTTAGGCATATCACGCCTATGAATTTAGATCTCTATTGTGAGACGCATACTTTTTATTTCTTGCTTTTACCTTATGTTAGATTTGAATTGGGATTTTTATACCCATTTATGATAATATGCCTTGGTAATTTTATATTGATTATTTTAAGTCATTATGTAGGTTTCATACATAAGTAACTACCCCATAGATGATCTTTTTAATACAGGATAGGTAGTTTAGTGTCATATTTTCCTAGGGGTTAGAATTTGTTGTTAAAATCCCTTTACTGTGGCATATTGGCCTTCTTGTGGCCCTAGAGTGGTACTTCATGTTTATTTTTATTTTTGGTACCACTTGACCCTTATACTTGTTATTGTTTTATTTATTAGTGCCATTGTTTTGACATTGATTGATGGCTAAACTAGAAATATCTTGTTAGAATTCCCTTCCTTGAGATTCTTGTTTGTTAGCCTAGAAGGCTAGGTTGGTTGGATGGTTTTATCACTTTTAGCAAGATGAGGTTGGTTGTTTTCCTATTTTATTATAAAGATTAATCAGTTGTTGTGTGGGATACGCAAGTGAAGGCAGGTTAGGCCTTTCATGATTTTGTTATAGATCTAGAGTTAGCAACTAGATTATAATACCCTTTTCTGATATTGAGATCATAAGGATATCCCAAATAGTTTTTGGAATTCTAACATTTTCTAAATTCTTCTATATCCTATTTCTGAGGTTGACCAGTTTGGGATCCATTTTTCTAATTGGGCTAGTTCATTACCCGATAGTGGTATTTATGTTGATATCGTAAAGTCAAAGATTTGCTTCTCTAGTGGTTGGGCTCATCTTCTGATAAAAAGCTTTGGTCTTGGTATCAATGTGGAGTTATATACTCCATTATTTTTGTGGTGTAGTTTTTAGTCTAGTTTAGTCAATGGTAGTGGAGATATGTGATCCTTTCCTTGAACTTATTCTTAAGTTAGCTATTTGGGAATTCATTATCTTAATTTTCTTGGTTCATATTTTAATATTGGTCTTGAACTTGGCATCAATGTTGTGATTCGTACTCTATCCTTCTGCTAAGTGATTCATGGTTTAATTGGGTTGAAGTTCTTTACCTGGATGGAATCAAAAATTTCCTTTTATTTGTCCAAATAAGACATTATGGAGTGCTTCTCTTTGGTTTTTTGTTCATTTAGGTATTCTTTGTGGTATATAGAGAATTAAATTGACTAGTTTTTTCTTACTAAAGTTGTGTTTCTCCGAGTTGCTAGAGTTTTATTATCACTAGTACCACTTGCAGCCTTGGTGAGTGCGTCAGTATGTGTGGTGCTTTATGCCTTTAGTAAATGTGGAGCAGACTGCTTATGCCATCAGTTAGTCGTTTTCCTCTACTGTAATTTAATTCTTCAGCTACATTTCAATTTTGGCTCTAGAAGGAACTAGTGGGGATATACTTATTTTTAAATAGTGAGGTTGATTTGAGTGTTTAGACTTAGTATAGATTTATTTTCTCAAGTTTTAGTATCTTAACTCTTTTGAATGGCAGCTTGAGGGTTGTGACAGATTTTTGCATTTGGATGCTTACTCCTTTATAAAACTATTAATATAGTTGAGATCGAGTGGTTCGACTTCGTGTGTTGACATTTTTCTATGAGTTATAGAGCCTGGGTGTAGCTTCTATTTTCAAATTTGAGTTAATTTCCATTCATTGATAGATTAGATAATCCTACTCATTACCAACATATTTATTCATCTTTGGTTCAATAGATATTGTTTGGTAGATATTTGGATGATAGCCCATTGAAACTTGATGATGATTTCTTCTGCTTTTGACCTTAGTTCTTAGTCATTGTTAGAATTTTTGATTGTTTTCTCGATAGAAGTGGTGTGCTTAAGTTGGCCTTAGCAAAGTTTCATCCTTAATAGGTGGGACACACTAGAGAATATCATTTAGTTTTGAGTATTTGTGCTTTGAATTCCTTGCTATCAGTTTCAACAGTCATCTAGATAAGTTAAGAACTTTGGTATATATTGTAGACTTTAGTCATCACCATTTGTTTGTCAAGGAAACACCTTATAGGAATAACTTTACGTTTTCCACTTTGGATCTTCAGTGGATCATCTCTAGCCATTTGAGGATAGTGTGATTAGATTGAACGGACATGACTCGAATGACTTTTTATGTTGCTTTGTATGTATAGAAGTTTTAGAAAGGCAAAGGAAGGTTATTTTTGGATATTGGACTTGGTTGCATGATTCAGGCCTTGGGCTTAATTCAGTTTCCAGTTTGTTGTGCTCGTATGGATGTTATATCAATGTGTTATGGTTTGGATTTAGGTGCATCAATAATTAGTTAGAGTCCAGTTGGCTATTGAGATTGAGTTTTGTTGTATGGAAGGGAAAGTAAAGAAGTTGGTTAAAAATGTATACCAATAGAAAAATCCCTTAGAAGCATTGTCTCTCAATAGAGGTTATCTAGGGAGTTATGTAGAGGCATACTGGTCTAGTACATCATTCTTTTGAGCTTTCATGTTCTTTCTATCTATTGTCTTTTGTGAACAAAAGTCCTTTTAATAGTGGACGTTCTAATGACCCTCCAGGTTATTAACTTAATTTTTGCATTCAAATCTTGCGAGCCTTCTTATAGTGGGTACATGTCATTTATGACTTACCAAAACTATTGATTTCATTATTTGATAATTTGTTAGGGTTTTAGGCTTATTTTCATATTTTGGTGCTATCATTGTTAAGGAATTGGTCTTTGAGTAAAACTTCTAGTAAACAACCTAAAATGAGAATTCTGACAGCATTTTTAAATCAGAAACATTAATTTAGGCTAGAGGGGACCCTTGGTTCAGGTCCCAAGGCTTTCAGACTCATTTTGGTCTATTAGGTGGATTCTATGAAAAGTGAAACTATAGATGTGGGGCCCATATTTAGTCAAAATAATCTTTGATGAAAGTTTTGATAGTTCTATTTAGTTGAAAATGTTGAATTTTGTATGGTAACATAGTTTGTTGCGCACACAGGTTCAAAATGAATCTTGGGCACCCGGTTGGAGCTCATTTAGATTTAGGAAAATCTGTCGACTAGCATCATCTAGTGAAAACCTCTTAATCAGACCTTTGGTTGCCTAAGTGATGGTCATTTAAGTGATTAGGGGATCGCTTTAGCAATTATACTTTGATGATACTTAGTCACTTAACCGATGGCCTCATAGCTAAACAGAAGTCGCATAAATGATAGACTAATCTATAATTCAGAAGTCGCTTAAGAAGCACTCGACCACTTAAGAGATGACAAGATTTTTGTAAGGGATCTCTTAAATGATCATTTAACTGCTTAAGAAGTGATTGCTTAAGTGATCACCAGGCTATTTTAGCTGCATGCACAGGGGATTAAATACCTTTCCTTATTCAAATTTCCCTTTTATTTCATAACCTTTTCTGCTATTTTTGAGATCTAAGGTAAGTTAGCCCAACACTTTTTGGTCATTTCCCATTATTTTTCCTGACCAATTTTATCTTTTTTAACAGTAAATTCTTAGAAATTATTTCTTAAAATCCTTGGGGGCTAATTTATGCCCCTATTAGTGCCCCGATATTGCTCAACTTTTGAGCATACATTCTATGTGTTCGACCTCATGGAGGATCAAATGTTAGATTCCATTTGTTGGCCCTATAGTCCCATTGTTGACCTAAATTCTGGCCAATCTTTTATATAGCAATATGGGTCTTATTTTGCTCGTATTGACATGTAGATTATAATTTTGATAGCGAGACAATATTTGGTGATCTTTGAGAAAATATAAGTGATTTGTGGATGGTTCAAGGATTTCAATTTAGTATTAAGGTGAGATTCGATCTACTCATCTCTATGAGATGTGGTATCTGTATATTTCATGTTTGGAATAAATTATAAGATGTCATTATAGCTAGCATATCTTGACTTAGCCTAGTTTGGGTGTTTGTGATAGAAGGGTGAAACGATCCTTAAGATGAAATACTTGTCACAGTTATAGAATCCTATTACCCTAGGTTATAAGCATTTTAATCATAGTTTGATGTTAAGGGCTCTTTGGTAAAAAGGTTTACTATTTGACTAAGTAAATTGGATTATAGTTCCCTGAATTATAGTATTACCTTTATACTAGTTATGTATTATTGGGCTCCAGGCCGTGATTATGATATTTGTTGGACTCTAGGTAAGTAATATACCAGTAGAAAGAGCGTGATTCTAGTTTATGGCATCTTCAGTAACAATTGTTGAATTTTTTGGGTATTGATGATGGCATGCATACTTTTATGTTTCGTTCATACTCACTTAGTGGTATTATTCATACCAAAACCATGACTTCTCTATTGTTTTCGTAAAAGATATTTATTCCTACTTTTCACTTTCAAAACAAATTCTTTTATAGTGGGAATCATACCACATTATTTAATGGTTGTGAGCATTTGGAACTATGGATGATGTTTTTGAATTTAGATAGAGATAGATTTTAGTCTGTGGTTATCCATAATTTTACCACTACTATTTACTTCAATTAAGAGAGATTCTACCCCTTTCTTGTTATGAGATCTACTTTGAAAACACAAGAATAAGATGAATCTAACCTACAGAAGCAAGATAAACCGAAAACTAATGAACACAAGAAGCAAAACACCAAACTAATGCAAGAAAATAAAGGAAAGATTACATACGAGTATACAAGCAATAAGAACCAAAGTGTGTATCAAACACTAAGACCCCTAAGACTCATATAAACAACACCAAGTTCTTATATGAACCCAAGAGGGAATTGATTCACCTAAAAAGACAGGTTTCAGAGATAAAAGATCAACACAAGTGAAATCCACAGTTGCCCTAGTTACACTCTAAAAGAGTTAAAAGAAATGGTATTTCAAATCACCAGTATCAATAATCAACTAACTAGAAAATAAGCCTAATATAGTCTATTTATAGCCTATTACATAGAATGACCGAAACACCCATAATGACAAAGGGTGGCCTTGGAGTGTAAGCAAGGGGCGGCCTTGGAGTGTATAAAGCTCATCTTCACACTTCAACATATGCACCCTCGAGTAGGCATCAAAGGCAAGCCCACAATCAATCATCCACACACGGAATTGCTTTATATTGTGCTCAAGATAGGTCCTCCATTCATGTTCTTATGCCCTCGAGGTGACCAATGCTCGAGACTTTATGATTTAGCCTCCGTTGATATCTTTAGAAGATATGATG
>NW_025872549.1:0-1174 GCF_002878395.1 Capsicum annuum
CCATTTTTTAGGAGGGTCCTGAACATAAAGTAAAATCCCATTTTTCAAGAGGGTCCAGAACATAAAATAAAATCTCATTTTTCTAGAGGGTCCTGAACATAAGGTAAAATCTCATTTTTTCAGTAGGGTCCTGAACATAAAGCAACATCCCATTTTTTAGGAGGGTCCAAAACAGAAAGTTAAATTCCATTTTCCAGAAGGGTCCTGAACTGAAAGTAAATTCTCATTCTTAAGGAGAGTCCTGAACAGAAAGTAAAATCCCATTTTCCAGGAGGGTCCAGAACTGTAAATAAATTCCCATTCTTCAGGAGGGTCTTGAACAGAAAGTAAAATCCCATTTTTCAGGAGGGTCCTGAACAGAAGGTAAAGTCCTATTTTTCAGGAGGGTCCTGAGCATGAAGTAGAATCTCATTTTTTAGGAGGATCCTGAATATTAGGTAAAATCTTATTTTTCAGGAGGTCCCTGAAAATATAGAAATATCCCATTTTCCATGAGGGTCTTAAACATGGAGTAAAATCCCATTTTCCAGGAGGGTCCTGAACATAAAGTGAAATTCCATTTTTCAGGAGGGTCCTGAACAGAAAGTAAAATCCCATTTTTTAGGAGGGTCCTGAACATAAAATAAAATCTCATTTTTCTAGAGGTTCCTGAACATAAGGTAAAATCCCATTTTTTTAGGAGGGTCCTGAACAGAAGGTAATGTCCCATTTTCAGGAGGGTCCTGAACATGAAGTAGAATCTCATTTTTCAGGAGGATCCTGAATATAAGGTAAAATCTAATTTTTTAGGAGGGTCCTAAAAATAAAGAAACATCCCATTTTCCATGAGGGTCCTAAACATAGAGTAAAATCCCATTTTTCAAGAGGGTCCTGATCATATGGTAAAATCCCGTTTTTTCAGGAGGGTCCTGAGGATAAAGTAACATCCCATTTTTTAGGAGGATCCTTAACAGAAAGTAAAATTCCATTTTTCAGGAGGGTCCTGAACAGAAAGTAAATTCTCATTCTTCAGGAGGGTCCTGAAAAGAAAGTAAAACCGCATTTTTCAGGAGGGTCCTGAACTGAAAATTAATTTCCATTATTCAGGAGGATCCTGAACAGAAAGTAAAATCTCATTTTTCAGGAGAGTCCTGAACAGAAGGTAAAGTCCCATATTTCAAAAGGGTCCTGAGCA
>NW_025872550.1:0-951 GCF_002878395.1 Capsicum annuum
AATCCGAACACAAAAGAACCATGTGTAGAATGAGCATCAAATCATAAGTAGGATTTTTTTTATCTTCAGTTGTAAAGCTACTGTTTTGGGGGATGAATGTGCATTTCTGTAGAATTTAACGTTCAGTTATTATCTACCTAAAACTTTGTCTACGATAGACTATCTATAGTCTATGGTATATATAATATATGGTCTATAAAATATTATGTATTGATTATATTATTGCTGATCTAACACGTTATGTTGGTCATTTTCCCGACTTATCTCTCCAATCGATGCAATGAATCATTATTTCCCTTGTTTCCCGTTCCCATTTATTAAAAAGCAGCACAAAACGTCTCTTCACGAGGTAAAACAGTTGGTATACGTATACAAAATGTTTTCTCTTGTCAGACACGTCGACCTACCATTGGGTGGATATATGAACGCATACAATCTGCAGGTCTATAAGTATAGGCCCTCTTTCTACGCAACCCTTTAGTTTTCCTTAAACTGAAAATATCAGAAATCGTCACCTCTTCTTCTTCTTCTTCTTCTTCTCCTTCATCCAAATCAAAAAAATGCCTCCAAGAAGAATACCCCTGTGCCTCATCAGACGTGTTCCTTTGAGGAACTACGACCTCCTCCTCCTAAGGAATGATTTGGATTGGCTTTTCTACGGGCTGGGACAAGACCGCATCTACCTGGAGCGGGAGCTCCACCGAATTGCTCGTTTCTTGAGGGTAATTCTGGAAAGGCTCGGAATGGAAGGCCTGACTCATCACCCCCCCCCACCATCCCTATAATTTAGTTTAAATGTTTTATTTTAGTATATGTTTTTAACTTTTTTTGATTTGTTCATTGCTGAAGAAGCTTTCTTTGTAGGATCTTGTTAGAAGAAAGCTTCTTCCATTTTCCTCTTTTGGATGTAAATTTTATTATATAATGCAATGAACAATTTTAATACAACTA
>NW_025872550.1:1051-1904 GCF_002878395.1 Capsicum annuum
TTTAAGTTTTTTTGATTTGTTCATTGCTGAAGAAGCTTTCTTTGTAGGATCTTGTTAGAAGAAAGCTTCTTCCATTTTCCTCTTTTGGATGTAAATTTTATTATATAATGCAATGAACAATTTTAATACAACTATGTTTCAGTTTCTTTTAACATTGTGTGTTTGCCATCTTTGTTCTGATCCCTTGTTTGAAAACTCGAATCAAATATGTCTGCCTTTTCAAGGTACAGTATTATGGCTTGACTAATTTCCTGAAGAGTAAAATCTAATGTTTAGATTTTATACAAAGTATTTCGTCGACTGTACATATTAGTCGATCGTACACTACATGAATCGATGGATCATTGGGTAAATTAAAACAAATAATAACAGATTTTTAAAAAATAATTTAATTTTAAAAGATTTAAACAGATTATCACATGTTATATGGCTGGTGGAAGAAAATAATTAAATTAAAAATAATTTAAATAGATAATCACACGTTTTGGAAATTATGAAAGACAATTATTAAATTAAAAAAAATTAAATAAATAATTGTAACATGTATTTTGGGCTGGTGTAAGAAAATAATTAAATATAATATGATTTAAATGGATAATCACATGTTTTGTGGTTGGTGGAAGAAAATAATTTAATTAAAAAGGATTTAAATAGATGATGTTGGACTAATGGTGGCACTTAATAGACCGTCGTATATCATGCACTATATCCTCCATCGATCAGTCTAGTATATCGTAGACTTTCACGTTTATTATCGCATCGACTGATATCATTATTAGCGTAGACCATGGTGATCTATGTACACAGTTATAGACCATCACTTGGATGTAGTTAAAAAATGATTAAATAAATT
>NW_025872551.1:0-1793 GCF_002878395.1 Capsicum annuum
AATCTATAATTGATTATAGTACTGTAATCACAAGCCATCATGACCTCTTTCCTAGTTAAATTTTCTTTTAAATCATCATAAATAATCACTTTCTCTAGTATGTACCATAAAATCTATGAATCTTCCTACACCTTAGTCAATTAGCATAAGGGCATACCACCTTTCTTCACTCAAAGGTTACATGACTATAACTACCTTCTTTACTCAGAAGTTACCCTAACTCTAACTTCTGAACTTATGACTTCATAGTTCTTGCTCTAGGATCATTTGACTTCTCATACCTTATAATACTCAAATTAATACTATCCCATCAGATGGCAACATTATGATAACATTTAGCTTCCTATCTTCCCCTTAAGCATGACATCTATAGCAATGTTTCTGAAAGGGGTCTAAATAAATATCTCACCTCGACTCAACCACATGATTCATGGAGAGAGGGGTGTATGCTTTAAATAAATAGATTTTGATGCACTAATGGACTCCTCTCAAGTTTTTATGTAGTTTCATAATATTTTTATGACTCAATAAGAAAAGATTCAATTGTTAGGAATCTAAACTTTGGCACTTGTATCCCCTCTGTAAAGGGACATAGCCAACAAAATTTAAGACAGACAGAAATTTGGATTACTTTTTCATGGACAATACTATGAAACGATATGGAGATGAAAAAGTCAGAAACATATCCTTAATGTCCTATAGCCTCCTCATTATAAGTGTGGTGTACAACATACCCACAAGCATGACTCTACTATATATAATTTTGTAAATACTCTAGAGCAGTTGAACTTTGCTCTGATACATAGTTTGTCATAATCAAAGACTAGGACCTAGACATAACAGGCACCCAAACCATCATTGGCTTGAGAGAACCACTTAGCTTACATTATGAGCATTCATTCCATACGTTCGAAATGAAACATTTATTACGAAAATGAAAGATATTTTATAAATATTAGTGTCTTTATACAAAAATTTAAGAGAATACCAAAATGACTAAGTTAGATCCAAAATACTACAAAAGATGTAAGATAGGTCTACCAAGACCCTAACATCATGAGTTACTAACTATGCCAGAATAAGGATTTGGCAATACCATAAAACTCTTAAAAATAGTCTAACATAAGAATTAAATTGGACTTCTAGAGAATGGAGGGATCACAAATTGTAGAAGCTATCCTAAATAAATTCTCACACTACATAAAACTACAAGAGAGTGTCTCTGAACCTATATCTCAAAATAATGTAGCGCTCGAAGCCAGTCAATACGTGGACTATATTGGTAGGAAGAACAAGTAAAGTGATAAGATGTAATTTATATAAAATAACCATGAAATGGAATATATATAAATAGTGGATCCAAAGTTAAAACATAGAGCTTTTATTCTTTTATTTTGAACTAGATGGTATCACCAACTTTTATATTTAGGTCCCATTAATGCTAAATCGGTGAAGCTCCAATCAATGTTTCCAGTGTTGCCAAATCAATGCCACATAAGTGTCATATCATTGCCATGTAGAAAAATATAATTTTTTTTTTTTAAATAATCCTACACACTTACTTTTTATATATTATTTTTAAAACATATATATATATACGATTTATATATATATATAATATTTTTTAAAATATATATATATATATATATATTATAAATAAAATAGACCCCATCCTCCTTCATTTTCTTCTTCACAGCCCCCACCCCACCCCCACTCCAATTCCTTCTTCTTCTTCAGTAGACAGCAGTCCCCGTCCCCTCCCTCCCTCCTCCTCCTCCTCCTCCTCCTCCTTC
>NW_025872551.1:1893-3040 GCF_002878395.1 Capsicum annuum
TCCTCCTCCTCCTTCTCCTCTTCTTCTTCTTCTTCTTCTTCTTCTTCTTCTTCTTCTTCTTCTTCTTCTTCTTCTTCTTCTTCTTCTTCTTCACATAAAGCCATTTTTTCTCTTTCTTTCACTATTGTTGCAAGCTTTTTAATGATTTTTTTCTTCATTAATGAAAAATTAACTTGAATTAAATTGAGTTAATTCAACAATGGACTAAATACAAGTATATGATCACAAAAACACATCAATACACAAAATCTCAAATCCAAATTCTTTCACATTAACCAACCTAAAATCCCAAAACTCCCAAATTTTCAATCTTTTACTCAAAAATGTCTACAGAAATAGCATAAACAGTCCCAAATTCAGAAATGGCATAGATAATGGCACCTTTGCTGTTTGGAATCCAGAAGAAAATCGGTCTTACCAACTAAACACAAGATTTATGATTCCACTCGATGCTGCACTTCATTATTTTTCCGTTCATATTCAAGGAATATCTCTGTTTTTTCCTTTGTGTTTTCTTTTATCTTTGTGTTACAATGGATAATGGCACAACCATAACACTTCTCATAAAGCAGCCACTTCAAGGTGAGTTGGGAGTCACAATCAAAAGACTTCATGGGGGTGGTTGATTTTACACGGTAAGAATTTGTTGTGCGGTGTTCGTAGATAGCATGTTTTATATCAAATAGTCCCCAAGAAAATATATGGCCTGGATTATAAAAAGATGAACTAAATAAACTACTGGTCAGGTCGATACTTAGAATTGAATGCACAAATGTGCAGTTGTATGAGATTAAATTTCAAAGCCAAAGTTTTGGTGCGCAAGTCAGGTCAATGCTTAGAATTGAATACACAGATGTGTAGTTGTATGAGATTAAATTTCAAAGCCAAATATATATATATATATATATATATGTATGTATGTATGTATGTATGTATAAATATGTATGTATATATGTATATATATGTAATAGTTTAGCTGCACGTGCCTTGCACGTGTAACTTTTGATTATTTAAAATTAAAAGATTTTATCTATCACGAGGTTTTTAATGAAGTACAAAAATTTTATAACAGATATTTTATCGTAAGCACATATATTTATGAGAAAAATAATTACATTGTTAGATTCGAACATACGAGAATATCAAA
>NW_025872552.1:0-5276 GCF_002878395.1 Capsicum annuum
TGATAATTATTATGTATTCAAGCAAGTCATGCCTTGTCCATTTTCTTCTATCGAGTCCTGGGGGTACTTGTACCTGAAACATTAGATGTGTGCCTAGAGCCATGTCATGTTTTCACGATACTCTCAGTCAAGCTATGAATCCTTAGACTTCAGACAATCTTATGACTTAGGAAAATCTCCATGATCTTATGAACTCAGTCAGTTATCAGATATCAATAGTATTTCGTCAGTCAATGAAATTTAGTAATTCAGCTCATGTTCAGTTCAGTAAATCATGTTCATTGTCCATTCATATAGGAGTATAAATTTGCACTGAGTGAACCCAAGGATGGGGACACACGCCATTAGATGAGGGTGTGATCCTTAGCAATCATCCTTTCATTCTAAAACTATGTAGCCAACATAGATTAAGTGATCAACACTGTCAATGAGGGCTGATGAGGTAGATAAGTACTGATAGATAAGGGCCCCTCCATTCTCGTATAGGGGACACTATTAGATAAGGGTCACCCACATATTCTCCTTACCAGTGGCGCGATATTGAAACCCTTCCAATTGGGGTTACAGATTGGACCCCAACTCAGCCATAATGGCGTATTAGGGGCATGTCAGTTAAATAACTACCTCCCATATTTTCAGTATTAGTCCTAGTAAAATAACTCAGATATTTGTTCATACTTCAGGACTGTTAGATACAATTAACTCAAATACAGTATGAAACTCAGATAGTTCCATCAGATTCAGGACTGTCGGCTATAGTCACTTATGTTATCAGTTATCAGTTATACCAGTTATTAGTTATATCAGTAATCAGTTGTATCAGTTATGTTATGTTATCAGTATTCAGTTATCAGTAATCATGTTATCACAGTATTAGTGTTAGTCATCATGTCTCATACATTTTTTCTCATGCTCATGATAGTCAGTCGGTTATTATTATTATTGATGCATATGAACCCCATGTATTCAGCCTACCTCACTTGTATACCAGTACATTCAAAGTACTGATGCATTCGTACTATGGTGTCTTATACCATAGGTTCCGAGACACGAGATCCAAATCAGCAGTAGATTCTAGCCTCAGCAGTCAGAGTTAAAAGTGAGTCCTCAGCCTTTGAGGACATTATTTCTATATTATCTCATTAATTACTTTATTAGTTGGAGTTATTTGGGGACATGTCCCATTAACTTCTTACTCAAATAGTTCAGTCATGTTAGAGGCTTTCTAGACTATCAATTTTCAGACTTCAGTATTTCTAGTTTTGTTTGGGTATTTTGAGACCCCACACAGATGTTATACTATTCATGTTATGTTTTAGATTGAACCTTATGGCCTTTCAGTGTATGTTTCCACATTATTATGTTATATTATGCAGTGTACAGATATCAGTCTTGAGTTAGCTTGTGTTCCTTCGGGGTCATGAGCACCGTGTAGCATTTCGGGTATAAGATTTGTGGAGTTACAGTAGTGCAGGTTCATGTCATTACCCTTTAAAAGCTCCAACCAATGCCTTTTCCTGAGGTTTAATTCTTTCTGTGAGAAAACATACTGTAAACTCTTGTGGTTAGTAAATATATCAATATGTACCCCATAGAGATAATGCTGCCAGTTTTTAAGCGCAAACACCACAGCCGCTAACTCTAAGTCATGGGTGTGGTAATTTCGCTCGTTCACCTTCAACTGCTTAGATGCATCGGCCACCACCTTACCGTTCTATATAAGTACACACCCAAGTCCTATAAGGATGCATCACAGTACACAACAAACCCCTCCGTACTTTCCGAAAGAGTCAAAACAAGATAAGTTGTCAACTTATCTTTTAACTTCTTAAAGATATTCTCAGAGAGTCTGACCACACGAACTTTACCTTTTTTGAGTCAACTTAGTAAGTGGTGCAGCTATGGAAGAAAAACTCTCTACAAATCTCCTGTAATACCCTTCAAAACCCAAGAAGCTCTGAATATTGATTGGAGTCATGGATCTGGGCCATTTTCTCATTGCCTTAATATTTTGGGGATCAACCTTAATCCCGTCACTAGATATGATATGCCACAAGAAAGCAATAGCATTAAACCAAAATTTGAACTTGGAAAATTTCACATACAACTTAAGATCTTTGAGTGTCTTAAGGATGAGTCGGAGGTGATTGGCATGGTCCATTTCACTCTTGGAATAAATCAGAATATCATCAATGAAAACTATAACAAACAGATCTAGAAACTGATGGAACACCCTGTTCATAAGATCCATGAAGGCTGTAGGGGTGTTAGATAACCCATAGGACATGACTAGGAATTTGTAATGACCATATCTGGTTCAAAAAGCTATTTTAGGAATGTCTGACTCTATAACTTTCAACTGATGGTATGCTAAACGAAGGTCTATCTTTGAAAAACATTTAGCACCCTGAAGTTGGTAAAAAAGATCATCAATCCTAGAAAAGGGATATTTATTTTTAATAATGACCTTATTTAGCTGGCGGTGATCTATGCACATACGCAGGGAACCATCTTTCTTTGGCACAAAGAGTACAGATGCACCCAAGGGAGAAATACTGGGATGTATAAAACCTTTGTCTAGAAGGTCTGCTAGTTGTTCTTTCATCACTTTCAGTTCTGCAGAAGCCATTCAATATGGTGGAATGGAAATGGGATGGGTGTTTGGTAATAAATCAATACCAAAATCCATCTCCCTATCGGTGGTATTCCTGGGAGATCATCTGGAAAGACTTCTGGAAACTCATTTACCACAGGGACTAACTGGAGAGGAAGACTTTCAGCATTAGAATCTTTAACCTGAATAAGATGATACAAATAACCTTTGGAGATAAGTTTACAAGTTTTGAGATAAGAAATAAAGTTCCCTCTAGGTGCTAAAGAATGCCCCTCCCATTCTATCACTAGTTCATTCATAAAAGAAAAAATGACTCTTCGGGTTCTACAATTTAATGTGGCATAGCACGAATGAAGCCAGTCTATCCCTAAGATAGCATCAAAATCAATCATATCTAGGTCTATGAGGTCTAACATGGTAACCCGGCCATAAAAAGTCACTACACAATTTCTATACACTCTCCTAGCCATAACAGAATCACCCACTAGAGTGGAAAAATAAAAAGGTTCCGAAATTTCATCGGGCTCAAACCCAAAACTGACAGCCACATAAGGGGTCACATAGGATAAGGTAGGCCTGGGATCAAGTAATATATAAGCATCACGGGAAAAGATTTGTAACATATCGGTGACTATATATGGCGAGGCTTCTGCCTCTTGGCGGTTGGACAACACATACAGCTAGTTGCGACCACTCCCGATAACTAAGGTGGTGCCCTTTTGGGGCGGTGGTGGTACGGAAGAATTTTCTTGAGATTTATCACCACCAACACTCTTTCTAGACGAAGGACAATCTCTCTGAAAATGACCCAACTGACCACATGAATAGCATACTAGTGAACCCAGCTGACACCTCCCTGGATAATGCCTACCGTAGGTATCACACCATAGAAACATATGATGCTGCTCAGCTATACTTCCTTATGACTGGGTATCCTGAGCTCTGGATCCATGATTAGTTTGGAAACTCTGAGGTTGTCGGTCTACTGGAGGTCTTGGCACTGGGGCGCTGGCTGTGGACTGAGAATTACTCCAATTATTTTTCTTCTACCATTTATTTCCCTAATTACCACTCTGTGGCTGACTGTGGTTCTAGTCTGTTGTTCTGGCTCTCTTTGTCTGACTGTCCTTTTCCCTAAATTAAGAGATTCTCCTCTTCTGCTCCTCTACCTAATGCAAATGCACTGATAGCCAAGAGAAATCCATGTCCCTGTTCAGCATAGCCCCCTTACATTCAAGAACTAAGTTATCCGAAAGGCCAGATGCAAATTTTCTCATTCAAGCTCTCATATTACCAGCTATCTCCTGAGCATAATGAACCAGTTGGTTGAACTTCTGCGTGTACTCCTTGACACTCATTTTTCCTTGATTAAGGTTCATAAACTCATCAGCTTTGGCCTCTCTTAACTCAAGGGGAAAGAACCAATCAAGGAAGGCTTCCACGAACTCGCCCCACACCGTGGGATCAACACTCTCACCCTTAGAATCCTCCCACTCATTATTCCATAGGTTCGCAACTTCTTTAGCTAGTAAGCCAACAATTCAACCCCTTCCACCTCGTCTACATGCATCACCTTGAACTAACTACCTTGATTCTAACAGAATTTATCTTATATTTCTCTCTAATGTATGTGAAATCTATTTAATGCTATTGAACTAATAAACATTGATTTTAGGTTGCTCTATTTTTATTTCATGTCATAAACTGGTGGTATGTTTTTTGGTTGATGCTCTACAGTAAACTATGTTGGCTCATTATTCTTGTTTGTGACACATGTCTATTGGTTATAGTGGTTCAATTAGGATTAATGTTTTCAAGAATGATTCCCTTTATAAATGTGTTTTAGTTGAGTAGGACAAAGTTGCGAATCACTCATTATAGCTTTAACAATTATAACGATGCTCCACGGTTGTCACACCCCTCTTTTTCACCGCGTCCGACCCCCGCTAGGGAGTTGGTTTTGGAGAAAATGGGTCTTTCCAATTAAAGTGACGTTTTTGAAAAGGGATTATTTTATTTACAGAGTCGCCACTTGGAATTGAGTTTGGGTGTTCCAAGTCACCTTATTGAATCCCTATTCAAAAAGGAAATGACTCTTTAATTTTTATTTTTCGATCTGCGAACTAGAAATCTGGATAAGGAATTCTGTTGACCGAGGGGAAGATGTTAGGCACCCCTCGAGTCCCGTGGTTCTAGCACGGTCGGTTTAATGACTTACGTCCGGCTTAAATTAAAATTTTTTTTTTAATTTTTAGGATTTATAATATTTGTTATCCTAAAAGTTACTTACATCCTACTTTGAATTTATTTTAAATTATTTGAAACTGTATTGATGTGTGGCTTGCCGATAGTAGTACTTTCCGACCTTACCACGAATTTTGGCACGTTTCTTGTGCCTTTACAGTATTTATAAGTCGTCCCCATTTTCGTAGTCTAACTGAGCCCCTCATAGGTTTAAAATCTACCCACCTAATTCTATCGATTTCAAACGGTAAGTCAATTTATTATAATGAATGGTCGGTAGCAGGGCTTTCCAACTTATCGTTAATTTTTGCTTATATGTTAAACTTTAAATTTTCTTTTGATCAAACCTAAACTTATTTTTCTTTTTTCCAAATTTTCAATGAGTCTTGAAATAATTCACAACTCGCCTCGTTATCTC
>NW_025872553.1:0-1747 GCF_002878395.1 Capsicum annuum
TTTTTTAGTAGGTTTTCGGACATTGAATTATCCTAAAGTTTTCAAGTTTATCTTATACTATCTTATTATATGTTCAAAATTTATCCGATATTTGGGTATTGTGTTTTGTTGGTTAGGTGCATGGGGTGGTCGACATATCCTTGTTGGACTTGAGATACCCATCACGGCCAGGCCCTGGTTTAGGACATGACACTAATCGTAGAGGAAACTTGGGAAACTAACCCCAAGGAAATAATCAAGGGAAGTAACAAGGTAATAGGGATCGAGATGTAGGCATAAATTTAATCAAGGTTAGTCTTCCAACTTTCAAAGGCGAGTATGATCCTGAAGCTTATATCTCGTGGGATTTCTCTTATGAAAGGATTTTCCAAGTCAATGATATCATCGAAGAGAAGAAGAGTTCCTATGTCATAGCCCACTTTTAAGGGGATGCCAATACGTGGTGGGATTATGTCAAGATGTTTGGAAATACATTGAATAATGGACATCTACCCCCATGGGATGCACTAAAGCGACTCATGAGATAAAGGTATATGCTGGAGAGGTATAGGAATGATATACTTGACAAGTTATACAACTTGAGGCAAGGAAGAAAAAGTGTCTTGGCATATTATAATGAATTCCAACAATTAATGCTGAAGCTCAATCATCTTGGAAATGTGAACCATGACATCATATGATTCAAGGTTGGGTTGAACAAATAAATCTCCTCATGTATGCTTTTCCATAAGTTTGAAACCATCAAAGAAATCTTCTAAGCGACCTGCCTTGGAGATAGAGAGAGATATCAAAGAAAGGGAAGATTTTAAACCAAAAGTGTACTCATCTACCAACACTTGGATTAAGAATAATAAGGTAGATCAATCGTCATCGGGATGGATCAAAAACAAGGTCTACAAATCCAATGACAAAAAGCCTATAGAAAAAATGACTCTATAGTACCCGACAAGGAATGAATGTAACAAATATCCTACTCCTAATCCTAAAGGTTTCAATGTTTTAAATGTCAAGGATGGTAACATAAGGTGAATGAATTCCCCAACCGGGAAATGTAATCTTTAGGGAAGGAAAATTATATCACCTTGGAGAAAAGGTGGGATTGGAAGATGAGAATGAAAAAAAAACCTTAGATAGAAAGGGGTCCAAAAAAGATGTGCAAGTAGAGAAAGATAATAAAGATGCTTCGCATCAAGATAGAGAGTTTGAGGTTCCAAACTTTGTTGTGATGCATGCAATGATTAGTATGTCTATAGAGGATCCACATAAAAAAAAGAATCTATTCAATACTAAATGCCTTATCAAGGGACATATGTTCTCTTTGATCATTAATAGGGGAAGTTGTGCTAATGTGGCTAGTGCTACTTTCATTGATTTCTTCAAGTTTTCCATAACTAAATATGCCATAGCATACAATCTTCAATAGTTAAATAATTTTGGTGAGTTGAAGGTGAGTAGGCAAGAGGTGATTTGGTTAAAGGTTGGGAATTATCATGATGAGTTACACTATGATGTGATACCCATGCAAGATTGTCATCTCTTGCTTAGAATGCCATGACAATATGATCGTTCACCAAGCATGATGGGATGACCAATTGGTATTATTTGAAGTTGAATGGTTGGAAATTCACTCTCCATATACTTTTTCCATCTCAAGAGAATGAGGTTCACCAAAAGTTAAGAGAATTGAAAGAGAAGGGTATGAAACAAGGTAGGGAAGAGGACCAAATAGAGGAAAGGGATAAAAAAA
>NW_025872554.1:0-7653 GCF_002878395.1 Capsicum annuum
GAGCTATTATTCGAGAGATCATCAAATGATTTACTCTAATTCAAAAGAGCTACGACAAGCAAATATGGAAGATGTCAGACAATGGATAATGACATTACTTAACCCAAAAAAACAATCTACCGCAAGAGCAATTAAAAAAGAATTTATTTCAGACGGACTACTGACAAGATATTGTAAAATAATGAACTCCTGCATTGTACTACTAGGCCTTTGGTGTTTAACTTTAACTTGCTAACATTTAGAACACTTAGCTACAAACTCTGCAATATCCTTCTTCATACCACTCCATCAATAGATTTCTCGCAAATCATGGTACATCTTAGTGGCTCCTGGGTTAAAAGGATAATGCGCACCATGCGCTTCTGCTAAAATCTATTGTCTCAAACCATCAACACACAGCACACACAGTCTACCCTGACATCGCAACACACCATCTCCCCTTTGGGAGGAAACCTTTACCTTCTAATCTCTAACTGATTCCTTCAACTTAACCAAACTAGAATCCCTATCTTGTTTCTCCTTCACTTCGGCAACCAAAGAAGATTCTGAACTATTCTAAACCCATACACTGACCTTAGCTGAATCAACCAACCTAACACCTAATCTAGCAAGCTGATGAACCTCCTGAGCTAACCTTTTCTTATCATTCTCAACATGAGCAACACTACCCATAGATAATCTACTAAGGGTGTTTGCCACTACATTGACCTTGCCCGGATGATACAACACACTCATATCATAATTTTTCAACAACTTTAACCCCGTTCTCTGATGAAGATTCAAATCTTTCTGTAAAAACACATACTGCAAAAAAATTTGATCCCTGAATACAATGAACACCATACAAATAGTGCCTCCAAATTTTCAAGGCAAACCAACAACTGTTAACTCAAGATCATGGGTAGGGTAATTCTTTTCATGGGGTTTAAGCAGTCTAGAGGCATAGGCTTTGACCTTACCTCTCTGCATCAACACACAACCAAGGCTAACTCTGGAAGCATCACAGTAAACAACAAATCCCTCTGAACCATCTGGCAAAGTCAAGACTGGGGCTGGGGTGAGTCGAGTCTTCAACTCCAGAAAACTCTTTTCACAAAAATCTGACCACTGAAATTTGACTTTCTTCTAAGTCAATCGAGACATAAGGGACACAATAGACGAAAACCCTTCAATAAACCATCTATAATAACCAGTCATACCCAAGAAACTCCTGATATCTAATGGAAAGATAGGTCTGGGCCAATTTCTCACTACTTCGGTCTTTTGAGGGTCAACTCTAATTCATCACCGAAAATAATACTACCACAAAAAGTTACTGATCTTATCCCTCACACTTACTAAATTTGGTGAATAACCGAAGGGCTTTAAGAGTCTGCAAACAATTCTGAAATGGTCTGCATGATCATTTTCACAACGGGAGTAGACAAGAATATCATCAATAAAGACAATGACGAACATATCCAAGTACTTCTTGAACACTCTATTAATCAAGTCCATGAAAGTTGTTGGGGCATTCCTTAGTCCAAAAGACAACTAGAAATTCAATGTGACCATATCGAGTTTGGAAAGCTATTTTTGAAATGTCACATTCTCATGATGATAGCTGGATCTGAGGTCTATCTTAGAGAAATAACTGGCACCCTGAAGTTAGTCGAACAAGTCATCAATCCTGGAAAGTGTCTACTTACTCTTGATTGTGACTTTGTTCAACTGACGGTAGTTGATGCATATTCTAGAAACGTCTTTCTTACGCACGAAACGAACTGGAGCACCCCATAGGGAAACACTGGGCCTGATGAATCCCTTATCTAAGAGATCTTTCAACTATTTTTTTAACTCTTTTAGCTCGGGCAGAGCCATTATGTAGGGCGGAATTGAGATAGGTTGGGTATCTGGAAGGATATCTATTCCGAAGTCAATTTTCCTTTTGGGTGAAACTCTAGGAAAATCTTCAGGGAACACATTTGGAAATTCCCTTACAACTAAAACTGTCTCGAGACTTAATTCTTAGAATTAGAGTCTTTGACTCGAACAAGATGGTACGTGCACCCCTTAGATATCATTTTTCTTGCCTTAAGATATGACACAGTTTGCCCCCTAAGAACTGAAATACTACCCCTCTATTCAATAACTGGTTCATTAGGAAACTAAAATTGAATGACTCTATTTCTGCAATCAACTGAGGCATAACATGAGTGAAGTCAACCCATACCGAGAATGACATCAAAAGTAGTCATCTCTAACTCCACAAGGTCAACTAAGGTGACTTTCTGGGATATTATGACCGGACAGTTCCTGTATACCTGCTTGGCTACAATAGAGACACCTACTAGAGTAGACACTGAGAAGGGTTCTGCTAAAGATTCGGGACTGATACCAAAATTGACTACTATATAGGGTTTACAAAGGAGAGCGAAGCTCCGGGGTCTAACAAAGCATAAACATAAAGGTAAAAGAACGGTAACGTACTCGTTTGATTAATATCTGGAATCCTAATCAATCAGCTAATTATAGGTGTTGTTCAAACCTTGAAAGAGAGACAATTGAACATCTTTTTATGAGTGGAGAGTGGAGAGGTGGCAAGATTAGTATGGCAGCACTATTCTAGGGCAGCTAGTATTAATCAATGCCACTCTTTGAAACCCAACATAAGAATATGGTGGAACAGTCAAGGAAATTCAAGATTGAAACAGTTTTACATGTGGTTCCTATGATAATCCTTTGGGTTATTTGGAAAAGGAGAAATACAGTGTTAAATGGAGGAGTTTTCACTACTGGTAAGGTGTTTAGAGAAATAAATGGGTTATTAAAGAAGTGTATAATTTGTAAATTTAAAAGGAGGTGGGACTATGACCACTGGCCAGAGAGGTTTCTGCCTTGGAAGGATTCAGACCTTCATATAGCTATAGAATTGTGAGATGGATACCCCCTCCTGAGCAATGGTTCAAATGTATTATTGATGGAGTTTCTAGAGGCAATCCAGGCCCTAGTTCTGCAGCATTTTACATTAGAGATTCATCTGGGCAGTTTGTAGTAGAAAAAGGAATCAGAATTCATGATACAACCAACATGGTAGCAGAAACTAGAGCTATCAGGGAATGCTTGGAATACCGTAAAGATCACAACATCAGTCCCATAATTATAGAGTCAGATTCTATGGCTATGGTACAGATTTTGGAGAATAGATGGAAGCCCCCACCCCCCACCCACCCACCCCGGAGTTTGGTGATGGAAGTAAATGGCATAACAGATTAAGGAGAACAATGCCAGCAAGAGTACAACGTTCCCTTCGGGAAGGAAATGCTCTTGCTGATTTTTTCACTAATCTTGTTTTTCTTTTGCAGATGATTTTTTAATTGAACATTTTCAATACGTATCAAGCAATGGAAAAAGTATATGGCAATTAGACAAACAAGGCATTCCACAAATAAGAAGGCAAGTTACTAGCAGTTAAAAGCATAGGCGTTAATTTTATAGGAACATGTTACTATCGGAAAGCCCAGTGAAGAAAAAAGAATACTATATTGGGATAAGCGAGGAGCACCAAACAGTCCGGGGACCATAATTGACAGATGGTTTCTACACATAATTTATTAAACTTGGACCAGATTTCATACCATAAGTATAACTAGCATTTTGATAGCAGAAGAAAGTGCAAGATATGTAACTACGTTCGAAGGAAATTCATATGATGGAGTATCCGCACCTGGTAAGAGCTTGGGATGTTCAAAGGTACGAAATCAAGACGTAGATACTCTTTAAGCTTTCAGGTATGTCAACAATACTAGTTCTACTGGTAATCTGCAGCAAGTTACCACACAGTGAGTTACAAATAATTTCTCAAAAAATGGTTTTTATTTCTCTTATTAAAATAGATGGTGGTATCAATCTCTTGCTAGATTCAATCCATCATTCAGTTCAAAAGGGGGGTAAAATTCATTTTAAGATAAAAGAGAGGACTTAACTTGAATGAAGAGCTGATAAAAGTACATGATTTGTCTTTCATCCTCGAATTTGGCTCTTCCAAAGTCGCTTTATGAGTTAAGCTATGGTGGTAGATCGAGCTTTAAGTTGAAGCACAGATGTTAGTTTAAGAGTTGAATGCACATACAAATGAGAAACATTTCTTTTTGAGAATTGTTCAATGATTTTTGGAATTCATTTTGGACAGATTCCGTGGGAGCTGGAAGCTTCTGGTTACTTTCCTAATAGCTAGAGTAATATTTTTGTTTTTGCTGGATTCAATTGTTCATGGGCCCGGCCTTTCTGGGCTTGGTTTTGTACCCCATACATTTAGTTTTTAATGAATGGGCTCCTGCCCAGTTTTAATTTTTTTTTTTTAAAAAAAAGAATGGACATGCGCGTTCTACATGGCAATTCGCATGAGATATACTCTAACTGATTTGTATTATGCCATGGGGGACGCACATTATGTCCCGTAGGACGTGTGATTTGTTCTACTTTATATAAGTTTAAGTGTCTACTTGTGCACACCCAAAATTGGAGAGTATAAATGTTAAAGTTCAAGTTAAAGGGTGCGTTAATGTATTAGAATATAGATTCATTAGAATACTCTGAAAAACTCCCTGTAGGCTATTTCCACAAACTGTACCAATATATCATTTCCTCAAGCCTCCATATTTGCTTGTACATTAAGAAATTCAGAGGTCTAAACATATTAATACATTTTATTGGCTAACTTAGTAGTGTATTATTCAAGAACGCAGTACAACAAATCATCAAGATTCAGGTAAAAGCATAAAGTCACATTCTTTCCCTTCTACCTCGTGAGATAACCTACTGATCTGACCATTGCCAGGTTCATAAAACCGGCAGACGACCAGAAAATATAGGAAGTTGAGCAAACTCAAAAAAGTAAGTAGCCAGAAATAGTAATCTACGTGACCCCTATTTATGTTGGTGGCAAGCCAGCTCGTTTTACGTCCGGTTGATGAAAGCCAATCCACACCACTCACCAGAATACTCACAGTCAAACTCGATGCAGCAGCCCAATAGTGTACATAGCTGACGCGATGCTGGACATGCTTTTGGGAAATAGAGAGTAGAAGAACTCAATCTGTCCGACGCCATGGGCAGCCTCAGCCACTCCGAGTAATGCATACTGTGGCACGAGCCACATAGCAGACATGTTCACTATAGCACTTGGGTCCTCCTCATGCCCTTCCTCTATTGCCCTTTGTCGTCTTACACTTTCTGTTATTGCTGAAAATACCATAGACATACAGGAGAATATTAAGCCAGTCCCCATTCGGATGACAGGACTTGGCCCTCCTGGCCATCCAGTATATTTTGATAGCAAAGAGACTAAAACACTATCATAAATGTTAATCCAGATTGTAAAAGCAATCATCATGAATACACTGAATGATGCTGCAGGTACTTCGAACTGAGGGAAGATATGTCTATCCATGGTCTTTGTTTGAAGTACGGAAAATGAGAATTGACGGGCAGTCACAAAGATCATAAAACCAGTAGACCACATTGGAAGTACTCGGATAAGAGCCTTCAATGATTCTGCGTGTTCCACACTGCAGAGACTCCACGGATTTGAAGCTGATCCATCAGGATTCAGATCTCTTTGAGGATCTTGAATCATGCAAGCTCTATTTAAACTCCTATAACATACAATGAAATGTTAAGCCAGTGAACTGCAATATCATTTAGCACAGGAAAAGGTGAAAGAGTTGTGACAAAAAAATATAGCTACAGTTGTGATTAAAAGATCAGTCTTTTACTCATATTTGGTTGTTTCACAAAAAGTGAATGATAATTTGGAGGAATATTGATAATGGCAATGCCATTGAGGAACAGATGGAGGCACGGACCTGAAGTCATTTGATGGTGCCAAGAGCTCTGATTCACATGGCCGATAATAGCAGTCATCACATGAATCGGTCAATGGAAGACTGCTATTTCTTTTCCTAAAAGCTGCTACAACTGCTTGAAGCAATCCTATGAACAGGCTTTCTTTAGCTTTCACTTTGACATAAAAGGGAGAACCGATCAGGAACATCAAGACAGAAATAAACATGAGGATTACGGGTACACCAAAGCAGACTTGCCAACCATAACGATCTTGAATATAAGTGACAACAGTAACTGCAAGAACAATTGATATCCCTACGCTAGCATAGTAGCAGTTGAAATAGCTTTCAATAAGCTTCTGGTTCTCGGGATTCTCTTTTTCTTCCAATTGATCGGCACCAAATAGTATAGAACAAGATCTAATAAAACCAGCTCCAAGGGAGATAAATCCAAAAGATGAAAATAGAACAAGATGTTGAACCGCTGTTGTTCCATCACAAACATGTTGGAACTGAGAGCAGGGTGAAAACTTGAGTTGTGGAATAATGGCAGTGAGCCAAAGAATAATCATTCCCTGTTGAAGAAGAAAGTTAAACTCTCTAGCTATATAAATCTAATACTAGATGAAAACTAACCAGATGCTATTGCCTATTAGTCAAGTATCAAGATAACTGGGTTTCTCGAAGCAGATACATAAGGATAAAATGCACAAGAAATGAAGTTAGAAACAAATTACATTATATTGGACGCTGACTGAGAGATTACATACAGTCTTGGCATAATGAGGTTAGCAAAGAAGAAGTAGGACTTAGAGATAGTTGTTTCTCCAACAAAGATAAAATTTGATCAATATAGCAGGAAATAACAGAAATATTTAGAAGTGTCAATTGAACTAGATGTCAAGTCCTCATGTAAAAATAGCTGATGGACTTTCGAAAACCGGACATGGTCGTGTAATAGTTAACCAAAGTGACATAATAAATCGGCAGAAAAGAATTTCTAGAGGCAAACATCCTACCTAAATATAGAACTGATAGTTTGTGCCTTTAGCAAGTCCTAGACTGGAATCTAAGGGGAAACAAAATGTATTTTCCGACTTTTTCACTTGTGCAAGACGGTTCTACGATTCTACCTGTACTTAAGAGATCACTCTCGTTTGACAATAGATTTTGCAATTGAAACTTGAAAATTTGAGTTCGTGAAGTGATTTTTGTAATTTTGAAGATAAATTTTAATATCTATCCCCAAAATAGATGGCCAAATGCTAGTTGTATCGCTTATAACTAATTTTCGTAATATTTGACATTGACTCAGAGTCTGATTAAAGTAGGGATTCACTCCAAATATCTCTATAAGATATCAATCCATTTTTTTCATCTAAGAAGGTTAATTCTAGCAAGAATTTCAACAAATATTATATCTTGAATTAATAGTTTCAGAAGTGCAGAAGCTTCAATAGTAATAACTTAAGGGGTTCTTTGGTATGGGAATAGGATAAACAAAGTTATTTCATGGACTGAGATATCCCATCATATAGGCAGAATACATAAATGTGTCTTTTAACTTGGCTTCAACTGGCTTATATGTCCTCCAACTTTGGGTGCAAGTAGGCATTTAAACTTGTATAAAATTGAAGTAGACACATGCATCGTGTCGTCTCACGCAAATTTGCAACCATTATTGTCCCTTATTTCTCGTACCAGACGATTCCTAAATGTTGAATCTTTCAAGATGGCACGATACTAAAACACCAAAAATCAAAACAAAAGCTCCCCGGCGCCGACCCGACTGGACCCCCGGTCGTCACTCTCCGGCGCCGACCCGACA
>NW_025872555.1:0-8320 GCF_002878395.1 Capsicum annuum
AAGTGTGAAATATCCAAAATGACCCCTTAGTCAAATGCTTCAATAGGCGCCCTTGGAGTGCTATGTATGGATGGTTTTGGTGTCCCTTTGGTGCTCCTTTGCACTTCATCTGCACACATCAAGTATCATGTCTAACATACGCCTTTATAAGTCCATTTACGCGATCGTACTCATATCATTCTCCCCTTCTTGAAAAGGATTCGATCTCGAATCCGTACCTTACAAAATCAAGAGAAGACAAACAAGCACACATCCTCATAACACGGGAGTTAAGGTTAGGAAAAATAAACACATTAATATGCCATGCCGAGGGGGAACAAATTTGAAGTATATCCACGGATCTGTTGTATTAAACATGAAAATATTAGTACAAATATGAAAAAGAAGGTGGCTCGGATAAATACCAAAACTAAATAAAAATAGGCCAAGAGTTATCCTTTCCCACCCTATGATGGTACCGGGATCAAATGGAAGAATTAGCCAAGGGCCTAAGTCGAGGCTAGCCCTTCCTTCCCCTAGAATGTCACTCCCATATTCACACACAAAAATATTTTCATACACATGATCTCAATGAAAAAAACTAATCGCAATGTTTTTACCACACAAGATGTTCAAAGATTCGTGCGCATTAGCAAGATCAATTCTATAGACACCATCACTAACTTTCAAATTTTTAAGCACTTCATTCACATGCCCAAGTAGTGAACAACATTTAAGAATAAATTGATCATTATGAACACCAAGAGTACTCATTTCCGAGACTACACATTCCTTGCCCAAAGAGTACTATCATCTTCCAAGAAGAGATTTCCATCTTTAGGAGGAATGTTGTCACATCATACTTGGTTAGCATATCAGCTATAGCCTTCAAGGCAAGCTATACCATCATTTTCATACTAGGTTCATTAGGAGTGTTTATATCATCTTCAAAAAAAACATTAAACCTAAAAAGAGCATGATCTATCTCACGGACAGATTTAGAACTAGCAAGTGCTTCACTCTCTATAAGGTCACTATCAAGTACCAAAGATGTTTCAATCTCCTCTTTACATTGGTGTGGGTTGGGGCATCCCACCTCTTACTTCGAGAAGCTCTCGGCACACGGTGTTTGGACAAAGAAAGTTGGATTTTGTGGGATAAGTTTAGGTAACAATTGGCATAGCCTTTCCACGTGCCATTACATTCATCATTGATGAGATCAAATGTGGCATCGAGATTAGTGGCAGCCATGGTACCTAAAGAAAGGACAACAACAAACAACAAACAACAAACAAAATTGTTAGCTCAAAAATGCCTCTTCGCACTCTCACTCTCGATTTTTACCTCACACTTGGTTTCACAAGTGATGAAAGTCGGCTTGTACTTCGTGAGTGATTGAGGGTCAATCTCCTCTTGCCCAGAATAGATTTTTGTTTAAGTTGACTCAAAATAAAAATTGTTTACGGACTTGAACCAACAAAACACAACGAATTCACAAAAGATAAAAAAAAAAGCACACAACAAACACTAAACACGAAAGAACGAACACAAAGACTAACAAACAATCTAGTAGATGAGTACTAGTTTGCCAATTAGTATTGGAACCAACAAACGAAACTACGAAACAATAAAAAGAAACTAAGAAAATCTGAAATTTGAGCCAAAATTTTATGCATGAACAGTAACTCGATGACGTGGCAGCCACATATTGATTGCGGTTTCTATAATTTGTATTTTCCAAAATCCAAGTCTTGACCAATTTTAATTAGGATTGGTGAAATTTATTTTAAGGAGGGAAGAATAAGTCTTGGAGCCTTTTTTTCAAGTTTCAAATTTCAAGACTTGACTTTTGTAGTACTTTTCCATAAAACATGGACCCTTGTTTCATGGGAAAGTCGTTGAGAAGTGATGTAAAGTCTTTAGTGTGTAGGAAAAGTCTTTGAGTCACAAGTAGAACACCTTGAAACTTGGATCTATGTCTTGCAAAACTAACATAATACACACTCTTTTTCTTCAACTTCTAAGATCAACAACCACTTTCTTTTCAACAATATATGGAGATGGAGAAGAATAGGAAGAACACCAAGAACACAAACTTTGAGTCTTAAAGTTCTAAGGTTCAAGTTGGACCTCCCAAACAACAACAACTACTTTCCAAGCTTAAATTCCACAACACAGTCTCCGCAATATATGTTCCAAACTTGAACCAACAACACATCACGCGTTCAAGTCTCGAACCCGCAACAACAATACCAATAACAATCGGCCACACTTTGTTCACATTAACAACATCAATATTTCAAGCTTAAATCTAATATATAGACTCAACGTGTTAGTGAGGAACAAAACTAACACTTAGAGACAACAAAGACAAGTAAAAATATTGGCCAATACACAACAAGAACACAATTTTCGACCAAGAGCACAAAATGGACAGATTGCTATTTTTCTGAAATTTTCAGATTTCAACTTTTTTTAACAATTTTTTTTATTTTTCAACTAACAAGCCCAAGATTGATCTTGTAACAAGATCAAGCCATTCTATGATACCAAATGATATGGGAATGACAACGGAAACATGAAATCAGTCCAAAAATAGTCCATAAAATGGAAGATATCCATGAACCCTTTTGGAGACAAGTCTCGGCTTCCCAAGAACACCATAACAAGAAGATAACAAGGTATTTATTACACCAAATCAGTGGACAAAAAACTAGATTAACAACATATGATGATGAACTAGAAGACACAAGATTTGGATTTAACAATAACAACAAGAACACAAGATTAAAACACAAACACTAAATAAGATTACAAGAAGGTAAAAGGATAAATAGCTAGACAAATTGAAGGTATAATCTTAAAAACCCAAAAGCCTATCCCACTCTTGGACCTTTAACATCACACACAACAAATACCTAACTCTTACGTTGGCACAAGAGTGACCTCAATCTCCCAAGCATCCAACGTTTCTAAGCTTGAGTCCAACATGAGTGAATCCACACACAATATTGATTTCCCTAATTATAAGTTTCGGCCATGGGGGTCTTTCTCATAAGAGAGAGAGTTTCAAGTGTTACAACTTCAATATTCAACAAAAACTAATGACTAAAACCCTACATTATTCTATTTATAGTTAGTTACAAAATAAAGTGTGAAATGTCCAAAATGACCCCTTAGTCAAGTACTTCAATAGGCGCCCTTGGAGTGCTATGTATGGACGATTTTGGTGTCCATTTGGGTGATCCTTTGCAATTTAGGTGCACATACCAAGTCTCGGGACTAATACGCCCTTATAAGTCCATATACGCGATCGTGCTCGTATCAAAACTGATGTCCAATTTGATGGACTAAATAAACCTATGTTGACATATTGTTCTAGGACTTGGATGCGTTAAACCCCAGTCTAACTCGGTGTTTAGTACTATTACCATATTGTTTATGCTATTAGCTCATAAAACTAATATACCAAAAGTTGAGTCAGAATATACTTTATCACAAAATCTGATAACTAAACTTATATTGTAAATTGAGGCTAAATTACTTTACCATGCTAAAATACATAATTTACTGGTATCATGAGTTCATAACATGCCAAACTTTATGACTGAAAAACAATTCATAAAGAAATATTGTGAAATCAAGTTAAGTATTTATTTATAAAATATTATATTTTACAAGATACCAAGATCATGAAAAATACATATGCTACGGGAATCATGAGAGAACTGACATCTTAGGGGAATCATGAACTGAATGAAAACCCTAGCTTTAATCTATAAAGAAACTAAGAAACTCTGAGTTATTTGTGACTCAATGGGTGAAAGAGTACTCATTGATGAAACCCCACATACCTGAAAAGACAGTTCTTACTAAGAATTTAAAGGATTAAGAAGTTAAAGTGCACCCTACCCTTTCTCTTTTTTTTTTGAAGATAAAACACTTCTTTTCCTCCTCTATTTTTTTTCATTTTTCTAGTCATGTCTAGAGACACAGAGTTTAGATAGAAACTATATATTGGGTAAAATGTACTCGACCTACATGATGGACACATAATAGTAAATAAGGTGCATATGGAGTGTGTATAGGGAAAAGGAGCCTAGGAGGCATTCCCATAATTGAGCCCACTTTCAAAGGACACAGGATCCATTATGTAGGCAAGAGACAAAGGAGACAAGAATATTAGGCACGACAGTAGCGTCGGGTGAGCCCGGTACAGAGCTGAGTACAACTAGTATATGGGTTGACACTAATGAAGGATGGACACACGACGTTCAACAATTAGTACGTGTCATTAGGACATGTTAAAAAATTAGAGTATGTTTGTGATGAAAATTGGGATATGCTTCAAGAAGTATACCTTACTTGGGATCACATTTCAAGATAATTATTTGTTCCTTACACATACTCTCCCATGAAAGAATGAACAAAGTCTAGAAATAATAAAACATGTCTTTAAACATAAAAGAAATATTATTGCAGTCAACAAACTTAATACATATTTTTAAGAAAGAATGTCGGTACTAGATATGTTTCTTAATTAAAATATGCGAAGATGTTCCCCCATTTATGGAGGACCCAAGTAATTCTGAAACGACGCATTATTTTTGAAATGACTCACTAATTTTGAAAAGACACATTATTTCTGAAATGACACATTATTGCCAAAAATACACATCATTTCGTAAAACAACATGTTGGTTAGAATTTTGTGACAATAACAGTTTTTCCTTTTGCTTATTCATGCTATTTTCTCTTAAAAATTCCAACAAGACATATTAGAAGTTTCATTAATAGTGGTCCCATACATGTAATCGATAAATGACTTATTCCCCATTTTTGGGGGACCATAAGAAATCAATAGAAATATTTTACTTTTAGCTCATCTTGCTTTATGCTTATTTTTTTCAGGAGAACTATTTGGCAACTATTCTGAAGCTCAAAATATGACTTCTTGATCTTGGGAACACTGGACACAACAATCTTTTTCATACTAGCATTAACCTTGATTTTGGTTTTTATTTTTTCTCCCTTTGTCCAACAATACTAAAAATAGATGTCCATAATATCTGTCCAATTTAAAAATTAATGAACCATTAATACTTGTCCAGTTTAAAAATCAATTAACAATTTACCCTTTTCTATTACTTAGAGCATTTTTTCAAGATATTAAATAATAATATTCAAAGGTTCATAAAGAAAAACTACCCCTATTATTTATTATTTCTTAACTTGTAGGTCAAGTCAATAGTGGATAACAATTGTTGGATGAAGGTAGTAGTTACTTTAAGGGCCCGTTTGGACATGCGAGATTAAATCATGATTTGAAATTATGAGATGAAGTTGAAGTTCTGTTTGGACATTCAATTTGGACTTTTTTTTGTTGTATATTTTCTCATGAATGTAAGAACCTCATAAGTTGTGAAAACTATCAGAATTGTCCCAATCCATTATTCAATCTTACTAAATAAGAAAAAGTTTATAACAAATATAATGCAATATCATAAACCTATTATAAAAAATACAACATTTCTTGATCAAACATTAGTTCAATAAAAAAGTAAAAGTGAACATGAGTTGTAATATAGTACTCTTTAATATGATCCTCCCACATAGGTAAAGTGAGAGTTGATTTGAAGTAATAATAAATTTTATGTTTGTGAAAGTTATAATTATATGAGAAAAAAATGATTTAAAGAGTAACAAGATGAACTATAAATTTTATTTGCATATGAAATAACTGTTGTGGTGTTTTTTAAAAATATAAACTTATGGGTCAACTTTTGTATTTTAAAAAAATCTCAAATCCTGATATGGAACGCATTTTGGAAAGTTTGAGATTTCATACTCCCGCTATTCTTTTTTAGTTGCTCCCGTTTCTTTTTTTAGAGTCAAACGATATAAACTTTGACCAACATTCAAAAAATCTCATGATTTCAAATTATACACTTCATATCGCATGTCCAAAAGCCAACTAAAAATATCAATGAAATTATAACTTGTACATTCCACACACACACATACACACACGCGCGCGCACACACACACACTTGTTCTGGTAACGTGTGTTGCACGTTTAATTCAAAAATTGAGTATAAAATCTATATTACAACATACTTAGAACTTTCTTTGATCAATAATTAGTACTCCTCACATAATAAAATCAAGAGGCTAGATATTAAGCTCAATATTCCCCAATAAAAAGCTTTACCTAAGCCCATAAAGCAGTCATCAATTACGAGATAACTTGTATATTTATCATTTGCAACTTTTCAACAGGATAGTTGAAGTTTCTTATAGATGAATGTTATCTTGATAAGAATATTATTACTCAAGTCATCAATGTATTGTGTTGACAAGTAAGTCATACTATATCTATTTATGTTAAACAAACCTTTTGCAATTAAAAGACAAATAATACCAAAAAGAATTTTATAAAAATTACACTTAAAGAAGTTGAGAATATATAAGAGCAAATTACATCAAAATACACAAGTCAAGAAGAAGAATGACAAATTTGATTTCATATTTACTCATCCAAAATCCCACGATAATGACTAAATTTAAGGTTCACAACTACTTTAAGCTGGTAAAAATTACAGATGAATAAAATTATAAAGGATAAAAATCTGGTAATGGACAAGGTAAGTGTGAGGAGTTTAGGATATTGCAAAAAGCTTAATATGGGATCAAAATATGAAAGATGAAAGAAACACTAAACTAAATAAATAATAGAATAAAAATATAAAAATAAGGATAAAGAAATAGAGAAAGATAGTTAGACGTAAGATGATAGTAAAAAGGACAATCGAGGATATATGAAACCCCATAATCTCCTTTCAGGTTACCATAAGTACCTAGCTCTTACACAGACCAAAAGGATAATCAAACACCCGATCAACCAATGTTTTTAATGAGGAATCAACATTAAGCTTTTTTAAGCTACACTCACTCTCTCAAGAGTCTCATTACATCAAATAATCATAAAAAAACTAAAAGAACTAAAGTAGGGTTAGGTATTTATACCCTTAGGCTAAACATTACAATCTTGGGCCCAAAAATGACCTATTTACACTTTGGACAATTTTACCCCATTGGGCCACCTGCTTATGCAGGCCAGATCATGTTTTATTATTTTGGTACCTACCTATGCAGGTGAGCTTGCAGGTCATTTTAACATGTTTTCAGGCTCGTTTTCACCCTGTAACGACCTGTCCAATGGCCCTCGATCCTTCTTGTATGTATTAGGCACTCTAAAACACTCCATAAATGGCATCAAGATGGCATTGAGCATATTTAAATTCATCAATAATCATGGGAGTGTTTGTAGTCCTTGGGATTGCTTCCTTGTTGAGGTCTTGGGATGAATTTGTCTCCCAAATCCAAATTATCCTCCACACATGGTAATGAGCTCCTGTAAGCTTGAAAAGGGTTCCCAAAACATATCATTGCTTCCCATAGATGAGCATGACTTAGGTCTCTTTGTGTCGGCCTTGAATTATAGTTCTTGAAGTTGATATCGATTTGGCTTGTATCATCTTTCCCTTCTTGAAAAGGATTCAACCTCATCCAAACTTACAAAACCATAGGGGTGACAAGTAAAGCCAATATCCTCATGGCATGAGGGTTAGGATTAGCAATAACAAACTCTTCACCAAACCAAGAAGGAACAGGCTTAACATATAGCTAAGTATCAAAATGATGAATTAAGGGTGTGTAACCCCTACAAAATGAGAACTACTTATCCACTCAAGAGATTTCGACAAAGAGAAAAGCTAAAGTAACTATGGTAACAAATCCACCACTCATGAAGGCTTTATTAGTTCCAGTCTCAAAAGATACATAACCCTGTTACAAAATTCATCATTGTTGGAGATCCTTTCCTTACACAACTTTGGTCCCTCAAGTAGATTAGAAATCTTCAAGAAAGACTCTCCGTCATAGAGATGAGTACCAACAACTTCAACCAAAGTTTGTTTGTCATCTTGAACAAGCACCAAGTAGGGTGTATAAGAACCACCACATTCTAAATGACCACTGGGGTCAAATGGATAGAGTGGACATAGACATGGGTTTAGGCAACACCCCTCTCCCCCAAGGGTACTAGCAATACAAAGAGTTATACCATCTACGCTTACATAACAATCATTAAAGGCAAGTAGAGGGTAAATAAAGTGTTATGCAAGTTGATTTCATCTAAGGTGACCTCGAGTGCACGTTCACAACTATGTGCAAGAACATTTTCAAAAGTAGGTTCAAAAGTTGGAACACCCAAAGAAGAGTAAATTTAATTGCAAGGATATTTTCAAGAGTATGTTTAAAAGTTGGAACACTCAAAGAA
>NW_025872555.1:11320-13866 GCF_002878395.1 Capsicum annuum
AGAAAAATAATCACACCGTAGTGGGTTGTTATATAGAATATAGACCTCAGGAAGAGCCACATCATCAACATGATCCAGACCACCAGGTAATTCACTAGGAGTGATTTTATTATCTTCAAATAAGATATTGGATTTTGAAGAGAGAAGGATCAATCCAAGAAGTAGAATTAGGACATGTAAGTTCACTCTCAAAAATATAATTATCAAGTTTTGGGGAGATTACAAACACATGATCATCCCCAGGAGAAAAGCAAACAGTATATTTTACAATAAAAGGCATGCTTAAAGGTTTAGTCCTATTCACTTGATCAACATCATCACTTACTTGAGGTGCATTAATCACATCAAAAACATCCTCAAGTAGTAGGTTGGGTTCGCATACACATTGATCAACACAATTATCACAAGATAATTTACAATCATTCAACACAACGACTTCAACACCAGGTGGACACAAATTGATCTTACAAGAAAAATCAATTCAATCATCAATAAGATCAACTGGTGTATCCATGCTCTCAACTTGAACATTGTTGCCATGACCCAAAAAACAAGGGTCATGATGGCACTTGTCGCGGCAATCCTTGATAAGTAAGCCTATCACCCAAACTAATATAAATGAGAAATCAATACCAATACCCAAGGCAAGTCTACTAAAATGGATTTGAACCACACATATATAGTAAAAGCGGAAATACATAGTCAAGATACCATATAATTCCCAAAATTTGTTGTCATAATGTAAGAACTAACTAGTGCAACTCAAATGTCAAAATACACAGGATAACCAAAAAGGAGTAACTCTGTCTCTAAATACAAATATAGAAATAGTAAGGATGAGAAAAAGGTAGAAGTCAACTTCGGATGCATAGATCAACTGCTACCTTATATGGGCTCCAAGTATTGCCTGAATCAACCACCGTGAGGCACACTCGTACATGGATTTGCACCGAAAGGGCACAGTAGGGATGAGTACAGTCCACTTATACTCGGTAGGTGTTATAGGCCGATTTAGTAAAGTAGAAAATAAAGCATATAAACACAAACTATAGGCATGTCACTTACAATAAAAAAAATATCCCAAATGGTATCCCATACTATCTCTACTAACAGTTCTAACTCAAATTAACGTTAAATGACTCATTTTTTAAAAATAAAACACACCCTAATATAACTCGCCCGATCCGACCCACAAGAAATACAAAAATAAAATATAACTCTCCCTCAGTTCTGTTGGTAAAAAAATTTTAGTGAACATATATATTATTTTTTAACATGTAACACCAGTAGGTTGTTTATAAATAAACAAAAAGTAAAATGGAATGAGATAATGCAGAAGCATGGAACTACGGAAAATGCCTGTTACAAACTCTACTCTTGTTCCAGTTATGTTCAAATTTCAAATTTTGATACACAATTCTATGTACATCAAAGTTCTAGAATCAGTAGATAAGTTTTCTAAGAAAATGACATGATGAAAAATTTGTGTAGATCTAAATTGTATAAAAAGACATAATAATAAAGAGATGTCACGATTGGCACATAAGGAGGCATCTAAACCCAATCATCAAGAGAAATATCTAGTGGGCCTCATCTATGCATTTGACCACTAAGTGTCATTTTTTATGAGCTTTGCACTGATGCATATTCATGAACAAAGGGAGGGGTTATTTATTTTTTTTGCACTATTGGAGATTTAATTTTCATAGGCTATGCACTGATAAATATCCAATGGCTTAATCTTGTTGGAAAAATTTGATCAACAGAACTGAGGGATATTTGTTTGTGTCTTTTTTGCGACGCGAGTTGGGTCGAGTAAGTTAGATTAAAGTATCTTTTATTTTTAAAAATAGGGCATTTAACGTCCATTTGGGCTTTTCTATTAAAGAAGGGTAAATGTGAAAAGTTTCTTTACAACGAGGGTAAATTTAACCCCAAAATATAACATCGAGGATAAATTTGGCCCCAGAGTAGGACGAAGGGTATAGTTAGATAATTTTCCAAAGTAAAGGGGTAAATTTGACCCCATAGTATGACAATGAGGGTAAATTTGACCTCAAAGTATGATAAAGGGTAAATTTAACCAATTTTTCAAAGTAAAGGGGTAAATTTGACCCTTTTTCCTTTAAAGTAAGTAGACTAAACTAAGGGTTATGTACAAATACTTAGTTTGAATTTGTAAATGTGGAAGAGTCTGTTAACCAACATAAACCACTTGCAGGGTATAGAAAGCATGGCTGGTATAATCACTAAACTTGATACGGGAATAACAATGGAAACACGAAATCAGTCCAAAAATAGTCCACAAAATGGAAGAAATTTGTGAACCCTTTTGGAGACAAGTCTCGGCTTCCCAAGAACACCATAACAAGAAGATAAGAAGGTATTGGTATTTATTACACCTAATCAGTGGAAAACAAACTATATTAACAACATAAGATGATGAACAAGAAGACACAAGATTCAAATTTAACAATAACAACATGAACACAAGATTACAATATAAACACTAAACAAGATTACAAGAAGGTAAAAGGATAAATAGC
>NW_025872556.1:0-26511 GCF_002878395.1 Capsicum annuum
ATACAACTACAAGAGGTCCTAGTATAGAGACAGGAGAAGGGACAAAAATGGTGATTGAAAGTAGAAAAATGATTATACAGATAAAAGTGGCCTTTGTTTTCCACTGGTAAACCATGATGCTAAGCCTAGAAATATATAGATTGAAGCTTTTCTTGTGAAACTGGTTAAGGGGTTAGAGAGCCATGAGACCTTTCTTAAGGAAATCAAGGAAGACATTTTAGGTTTGAGCTAAAGAGTTGTCATATGCAATTGCCATTAACCATCTTGAGCCATAACTTGAGCAGATGTTTGCCATATTAAACCAATGTCAACTGGGAACACTTCTAGTAATACTGTTCAAAATACTATTGATAGATATTTTCTTGCCATTACTACTTGGAGTAGTAAGGCTACTATTGATCAACCTAAGCCCGTGGTTAATAACACGACGAACGACCCCGTGACCATTGATTATGCATAAGTGAATGAAACAAAAAAATTGGTGATGAATGATTGGGACTCTCAAAAGCCTCTAATTGTTAAGAAAAAGGTTGATGCCAATAAAAGAAAGGATAGAAACATCACACCAATATTCAAGCCCATTTCTCAACCTTTTCCTCATTTTCCAAAAAATTAAAGAAGAAATTCAAAGAGGGAAAATATCAATAGTTTATTTCTATATTGAAAGAGCTATCTGTGAACATCGTTCATATGGTAGAACTTTAACAGATGTTGGGATATGAAAATTTCATGAAATACTTAGTGACAAAGATGAAGATAATGAGTTTTGAGCCAGTGGATAATGTAAGCCATCATAGTGCAATTACTTTTCACTCTCTAGTTTAGAAAAAATAAGATCTGGGAGCCTTTATGATTCCCTGTACTATCGAATATTCATATTTTGCACAGGTCTTATGTTACTTGGGTTCTAGCATTAACCTGATACCGCTTGTCATTTACATGCAGTTAGGGTTGGGACCATGTAATACCCTATACTAATCTTAGCTCGATTCAGCTCTTAGTTGCATGCTTAAGGGGCTCAAATCTTTAAATTTTCTCCAAGTATTTAGGTTTTGCCATTTTCCAGCCCCCTAAACTTTAAGGATTTTCATTCTGGTCTTCCCGACTCCGAGACATTAGTTTTTGAGTTAATTCATGTTCAGGGATGTAATAAGTATGTCTTGAGGAATTTTTGGATTTTTTGGACGAGGAGTGGGGCATGTTTGTATCACAAATCCAGCAAACCACTGTGATAGTGTTACATCACGGTGCTATTCCCATTAGCACATATATCGTATCGTGGTGAGAGTGTTGCGCCCAGTTATTGATTTATAATTTGAATGCATGTGTCATAATCTTTATCCTAGTGTATGAATTTCATATGAGGTGAAAAATGCTCATAGAAATCACTTAGAACAAAGTTCAGCTGAGAACCTTTGATTCGTCAAAAGTTTGGTATTTGATCCTACAAGGGTCAATATTGAACGTGTATAACTTTTGACCTATATGGAATTTTTCATCTCAAGACCCACTTAATTGTAAAAAAATTAAATTATCTTTCCAACGATACCAATTTTTCCTTAATATGATACCCGAGTGAAAAGTTATGATCATTTTCATCATAAACTAGTAAGCTACCGCGATAAGACTGCATCGCGGAGGCATAGTTGCATCCAGTTTTTTTGATTTAAATGGTAGAGAGGAAATTGAATCTTTTCTCCCTCAACATAATCGTTCATAACACGATTTGGTTATCAGTTAGGGCATAATTAGGCCTTTCTTCTCCAATTTCCTCTCAAGAAAACCCCCTTCTTCCCCAAGAACACAAATCAAATTCCTTTTTCTCCAAGGAATCAAGAATTCAAGTTCCTAAATCAAAGAATCTTTAAGAAAGAATCAAGATTGGTCTTTCTCTTCCAAGATTAAAGGTTTAAGGTATGTGGGAGTTCATCCATGGGTCCCTTTCACCAATGAAGCCCAAGAACCCTTTTTGATTTTAAATTATGAGTTTTACATCTTTCAAGTTGAATTATCTCCATGAATCTCTTGTTGATTTCAATTACGAGTTATGGTTTCATGTGTTTTCAAGTAGAAAGAGTCATATCATGTTTGAGTATTGAAATTTCCATACCATGTTCAATTCATATTAGGATGAATCCCCAAGTTATGAATTTAACCATGATATCCTGTTGTCTTCCCATGTTTAAGACGTTCCCTTGTTCAAGTTCATGATTGCTAAGTATTTGATGAAATGCCTATGATTTTGAGTCTTTGAAACATGATTCAATCCCAAAATTTTAAGCTTTAATATTGTATTTTATACTCATTCGGTGTTGGTCGGTTATGAACACTCGATACCTATATGATTTACATAAATTCAGCTTTTCAAGTATTCAGACAGATAATCCATGAATCTTACCAGTATACTCAGATATCCATATTCATGAGAAGCATTATCAGTTTATGTGTTATTAATTGCCCTAGAATCCGTATGCACTGTTATTTTTAGAATACCATAACCTGAGCTTATCAATTATTAGTTAAAAGTGCATGCACCAGTTAGTATTTCAGTGTCATTTAGTTGGGAGTAGATTTTAGCACCGAGCAAATGCAGGTATGACAGCTTTCCCTTTAGTTATTCAGAGTGATTAGTAGAAGTCCCTGTATTTTAGAAATGTAAAGTTTTAAGAAACTAAGTGTCATGATTCAGCAGCTTATCAAATTATGTTTGTTACTCATGTTCTAAGATATTTCAACTTTCAGTTTATTTCAGTCTCTTGGTGAGTCTACTTACACTTAGTATGCATGTTTTATGACTATGTATGAAATCAGTTTTACTTATTGCATACACCCCCACTTACTCAGTATATTCTAGGAGTACTGATCCACATATACATTTATATGGGCTACATTGTTTTGTAATATTGGTACCAGTTGTGGTCCACACGTCATGATCAGATAGTTGAAATTTCAGCTAGCAGGTGATGAGTTCTCCTATTTGGGGGACCTAAGTCAGATTTTGTTCATGTACTTTACCTTAATATTCATTTGTATTGATTAATGGTAGTTGGAGGCATGTCCCGGCTATCTATAGTACTTATAGTAGAGGCTTCGTAGATGCCAGTCAGAGCCAGTTATATAATTTGAGTTTTTTCTTCAGTTTTCTCATGATCTAAACTGTATCAGCAAATTAAGTTGTGTAATATATTCTAAATCAGTTGGTAAAGTATCATGCCAGTTCATGGGTTAGCTTGGGATCACTTGTGGTTCCAAGCACCGTGTTATGACTAGGGGGTAGTCTCGGGTAGTGACAGACCGCTTACACCAACCTCTTCATAAATTTTTTTGGTAGATTGTATGGTGAAAAAGTTGGTGGGTTTTTTTATGATGTGTTGGTGAAGGTCACATCTTTCATATTTATAGTTGCCTTTGTAATTCTTGATTGTGAGGTTGTCTTTGAGGTTCCGACCATCTTAGAAAGACCTTTCCTTCCTATGGGTAGGATATTAGTTTATATGGAGACTAGGCAAACGAATTTTTAAGCATGTCACGTTTAATGTATGCCAATCTATGAAGTAGCCCAAGGATATGTGTGAGATCTTTTTGATAGATACCATAGATAAAGATGAGCTAATAGCTTCAATTGAGGAGAGAGTCGGTGTTATGGTATTTGCAATAATAATAACGAAGTTTTATAGTGATGGTATGGATGAACATAATGAGATTATGAGTGCACTTCCTTGTAGTGTTTCATACACTTATGCACTAAAGAATTTGGATTTTGATATAAAGAATAAATCAAACCAACCATCCAACCTATCTAGCGAGGAGCCTCCAATTCTTGAGCTAAAGGCGCTTCCTTCTCATCTGCATTTTTGGTCCAACAATACATTCCTAGTTATTATTGCAACTAATTGGTTAGAGTGGTAGGTTGAGGCCTTAGTTTTGATTTTTCAAAGATTCTAAAGGGCCATTGGATGAACCATTTATGACATCATTGGAATTTAACTTGGATTTGTACTCGCAAAATCCAATTGGAGCTTCATTGTATACAAAGCATTGAGCACCAAAAAAGATTGAATCCACCAATGCAAGAGGTTTAAAAAAACATATTATCATGTAGTTGAATGCCAGTTTGGTTTATTCAATTTTTGATAGAATATGGGTAAGCCCAATCCAATGTCTTCAAAAGCAGGGTGGAATCACTTTTATTCTTGATGCAAAGGATGAGTTAATTCCTATGAGACCAGTCACTAGATGGCAAGTTTACATGGACTATAAGAAGCTAAATTTATGGACGTAAAATGATCACTTTTCTATTCCTTTCATGGATCAGATGTTAGACTGCTTTGTTGGTAGAAGATGATATAGTTTTCTTGATGGTTATTTTGGGTATAATAAATTTTTTACTTCCCCCAAAGACCAATATAAGACCATTTTCACTTGCCCATATGGGATGTTTATATTTAAATGGATGACTTTGGTCAGTGTAATACTCCATCCACTTTTCATGTTGTGTGATGTCTACCTTTTCTGAAATGGTATATGATACTATTGAGGTTTTCAAGGATGAATTTTTGGTTGTGAGTGATTTATTTAATGATTGCTTGGAACATCTGGCCAACGTTCTGAGCAAATGTGAAGAATGTAACTTGGTGCCAAAATGGGAAAATGTTATTTCATGGTTAAGGAAGGGATACTACTGGATCACAAGATTTCTAAGAAGGGGATAGCTTAGTCAGTAAATATTGGATAGTCAAGTAGAAGTTGTCATATCCTTAAGCCAACAAATCATCTTCTATGACCTTGTTGACATCTCTTACCAATATAACTGAATGGGTAAACCAAACTAAGCACAATTGCTCTCTGTCCTACTTTGGTATTATTTTATTCATAAGATATGTCAACAAATCCGATGCTTTGTAGCCACGTCAAGAAAAGTCAAACAACCCATCTATTTTTCCTTGTGTTTTCTTGCCTTGGATATTTTACGAGGTGCTCCCTTGGCGATAGGTGGTTCTTATGGATGATGGCATCTCAAGCCCGTTACTATGGCAAACTCTTGCAAGAAAAAACAAACCGGCATGCCACAGTAGTTGATCCAGATTTCATTCATCTTTTTGCCCCCCTCTCCCAAATCTTTATCATCCCTCATGTACTTGATCCTGTGCTTGACAAAACCATATACCATCCTCATATAGAAATGGGCAGGGGGTCCTCAGGCAACTTAAGAAAGCGTCCAAAGCAACTCTTCTTAAAAAGTCCGTCTATGTTTCCGTTCTTCATAATTTTCCTAAAATAATTTCTTTTTCCCCAACTGACATTTAAGTACAAGTTTCCATGTTAGTTTTTCTTCTGATTTTGGGTTATTTATCAGTATCGCAACTTGAAATCTTTCAATACTAAAAGTTTTGACCGGATCATGCTGGGATGTCGATATTAATTCACGCCCCATAACTGATCCATTATCATCATGTTGATGATCATCCTCTTTCTCTTTCTTACTCTCTAACTCCTCCTTTTTCTCACTTTCATTTTCTTTATCACCATCTACAGAATCTTATCCACCTTCCTAAATATTGTTTTCATAACTCTCCTCAGCTTTACTTTTCCCTGACTGAGATTGCTCAGGAAGCTTCTCTGAATTCCTCTGTACTGTAGCCTTTTTTTGGGTGGTCAGACGTTGATCCACTTTCACTTTCTTTTCTTTTAGGACATGTTTTACCTATAAACAACAGAAAAAATTACATTATAATTGATGTATGCATAAGTTTTAAAAAATATATTACAAACACCACTAATACCAATACACCAACAGCCACCACCACAAACACCACCAACCAATCCTACAAACACCATGAATACCGACACCATCGACAACCACCACAAACATCACCAACCAATGCCTCCACAAACACCACCAACCAATGCCACCAACAGCCACCACCAGTTCTACTACGATGACCCCACCACCACCACTAATGCCACAAATACCATCCAATAATACCACGACAGTCAATGGAACACTATGATAGAAACTAGGGTTTTCTCGAGTTCTTCCTATGATTTTACCATCAAAAATCAAAATTGGAAATCCATTCTCAAAGATAATACAACTAAAAGTTTTCTTTTCACCATTAACTTAAAAGCCCTTATTTTTAGAAAACAAAAAAAAATATAGAACTCTTCTCGAACTCTGTTACCTACAAAGATAGAGAAAACAATTGATACAAGCAAGAATAAAGTCTAAAATAACACCTATATGTCAGAAATAAAAAGAAAATGATCTATTGTGAAGGGTTGAGAAATTTGTTGAGTAGTTATTGTCTGTACTGTATAATCAAGTGAGAAAGAGAAAAGAGCGAGAACTCAAGATTTGAAATGATGAACTATTTTTCTTGCAAATGGATGATTTGTATGGGTTGATTTGTGTTTTGGAAAAAAATAACAAGTTTTAAAATGTTAATTTGGTCCAAATTGATCTTAATTATTTTTCAAAATTAAAAAAGATATGCGTAATTTTTAACCCTCTTATCGACAATTGCCAAAAGACTCAATTGAAGTTGTAGTTGACCCTATGAACTCATCCCTGCTCCTAGATTAATCAATTTAGGTATTACTCTAACAGCTGAACTCAATTGAAATTGTATAAAATTAAATGTTAGACTTATTGCATCAGATTATGCATCTATTATAAATTATCAATCAGATTGGGTTATTTGTTGCAACAGATTACGAACTGTTGTAAATAATAAAACAGATTAAGTCATCTGTTGCGATAGATTACTCATATATTGAAAATTATCAAATTGATTATCATATGTCACAACAGATTACTTATCTATTGTAAATTATCAAATAGGGCCTGCCATATGTTGTAGTTGACCTTATGAGAACTCACCCTTATTTCTAGATTAATCAATTAAGGTATTAGTTGAACATATCAGGTAGTAAGAATCAGTTCAGCTCAGAGTGATCGATCGACGACTCTGGTCGGGAGGAATGCAATACCATCATATCATGCAATTGTCAAAAGACTCAATTGAAGTTGTAGTTGACCCTATGAGAACTCACCCCTAGTCATAGAATAATCAATTAAGGTATTAGTCTAATATATGAAATCAATTAAAATTTTATAAAAACAAATGTTCAACCTATTGCAACAGATTACGAATCTGTTGTAAATTATCAAATAGATTAAGTCAATTGTTGTAATAGATTATGCATCTGTTGTAAATAATCAAAAAAATTAAGTCATCTATTGTGAAAAATTACCCATATATTGTAAATTATCAAATGAATTAAGTCATATGTTGCAACAAATTACTTATCTCTTGTAAATTATCAAATAGGCACTGTCATCTGTTGTAAGCGACCCTATAAGAACCTACCCCTAGTCCTAGATTAATCAATTAAGGTATTAGTTGAACACATGAGGTAATAAGAGTCGGTTCAGCTTAGAGTGATCAATCGATGACTCTAGTCGGGAGGAACGCAAAACCGTCTCATTATGCAAATGCTAAAAGTCTCAATTAATATTGTATTTGGCCCTATGAGAACTCACCCCTATTCCTAAATTAATCAATTAAAGTATAAGTCTAACATATGAGGTAATAAAAATTAATTCAGCTCAGAGTGATCGATCGATGACTCTGGTCGGGAGGAACGCAATATCATCTCATCATGCATTGCCAAAAGACTCAATTAATGTTGTAGTTGAACCTATAAGAGCCCACCGCTAGTCCTAGATTAATAAATTAAGGTATTAGTTGAACATATAAGGTAATAAGAATTGGTTCAGCTCAGAATGATCGATCAACGACTCTGGTCGGGATGAATGCAATACCGTCTCATCATTCAATTGCCAAAAGACTCAATTGAAGTTGTAGTTGACCCTATGAGAACTCACCCCTTGTCCTAGATTAATCAATAAAGGTATTAGTCTAACATATAAAATCAATTCAAATTGTATAAAAATAAATGTTCAACCTGTTACAATAGATTAACCATCTGTTGTAAATTATCAAATAGATTAAGTTATTTGTTGCAACAGATTATGCATCTGTTTTAAAGAATCAAATGGATTAAGTCATCTGTTGCGATAGATTACCCATCTACTGTAAATTATCAAATGGATTAAGTCATATGTCACGACAGATTACCCATCTATTGTAAATTATCAAATAGATGCTACCATCTATTATTATTGACCCTATGAGAACTCAGCCCTAGTCCTAGATTAATCAATTAAGATATTAGTTGAACATATAAGGTAATAAGAATTGATTTAGCTCAGAATGATCGATCGACGACTTTGGTCGGGAGGGATGAAATACCATGTCATCATGCAATTACCAAAAGACTCAATTGAAGTTGTAATTGACCCTATGAGAACTCACCCCTGGTCCTAGATTAATCAATTAAGGTATTAGTTGAACTTACAAGGTAATAAAAATTGGTTCAGGTTAGAGTGATCGATCGATGACTCTGATCGGGATAAACACAATACCGTCTGATCATCCAATTGTCAAAAAACTCAATTAAAGTTGTAGTTACCCCTATGAGAACTCACCCCTTATCCTAGATTAATCAATTAAGGTATTACTCTAGCATATGAAATCAATTAAAATATTATAAAAACAAATATTCAACCTATTTTAATAGATTAACCATCTGTTGTAAATTATCAAATAGATTAAGCATTTGTTGCAAATAATTATGCATCTATTGTAAATAATCAAACAGACTAAGTCATGTGTTACGACAGATTACCCATCCATTGTAAATTATCAAATATATTAAGTCATATGTCACAATAGATTACCCATCTGTTGGAAATTATCAAATAGGCACTGCCATCTATTGTATTTGACCCTATGAGAACTCAGCCACAGTCCTAGATTAATCAATTAAGTTATTAGTTGAACATATAAGGTAATAAGAATCGGTTCAGCTCAAAGTGATTGATTGATGACTCTGGTCGGGAGAAACGCAATACTGTCTCATCATGCAATTGCCAAAAGACTCAATTAAAGTTATAGTTGACCCTATGAGAACTCACCCCAAGTCCGAGATTAATCAATTAAGGTATTAGGTAAAAATATGAGGTAATAAGAATCGGTTCAACTCAGAGTGATCGATCGACGACTCTGGTCAGGAAGAACGCAATACCGTCTCATTATGCAATTACCAAAAGACTCAATTGAAGTTGTAGTTGACCCTATAAGAATTCACCCCTAGTCCTAGATTAATCAATTAAGGTATTAGTCTAACATATGAAATCAATTAAAATTATATAAAAATAAATGTTCAATCTGCTGTAATAGATGTTTTTTCTGTTGGATTTAATAAAAAAGTTAAGTTATCTGTTGCAACATATTACACATCTATTATAAATTATCAAACGGGTTCTTCCATATGTTGTGACAGATAATCGAGCTTTGGAAATTTTCAAACAGAAATTGTCATCTATTGCACTTAGATACTTTAAGACCCTTTTTTTAAAAGCAATTTAGGTATTTCCTGTCTGAGATAAAAAAGTTAAAATACAAAGGCCGTAAAAAATATTACTAAGATAACTCAAAAATCCCCTGAGTGAGTAGTCTTATCTGATCTTTTCAATGTCACCATCTCTCCATGCCCCTCAAAAGTTAATAATGAATATTTAAAACCCATATCTAGAATACTCTCTCTTTCAGCCATAAAGTAAGACTCAACTCATCTATCACTCTTCTTTATTCTCAATTCTCTTTCTTTCCTTTTTTTCCTCTCTTTTCTCTCTTCTTTTGGATGAGGATCCTTTTGGATCTCAACCGATCAATATCTTTTCTCGACAGAATTGGATGTTCTGATCAATTTGCTTTTTTGATATTGTAGATATGGTTCACTATTGCCCTTTCCATCTCATCTTCTTCTTTGTGTATCATTTAAATTATATATTTACATCTATTTCTATTAATGATTTACCCATTAATAGTTTCCTATTTATTGAGAAAATTTAAGGAAAGGTATCTTTTAAGACTTGAATAAATGAACCACTGTTTTTATTAAAATATAAAAAAAAAAAGTCATCTTTTGGGAGAACTTAAGAAGCCTTATTGTTAGTATAGTTTGATGAATAAGCTGTTGGAACAGACGAAGTAACTGTTTGAAGAAATCAAACCAGTAGCAAGGTAGGTTTTATTTATTCCAAAAGATGAACCATCTGTTGTAACATATCATCCATCAGTTGCAATAATGCCTCATAGGTTGAACAAATAGGTAATCTGTTGCTTCAAATTGGTCATCTGTTGATTCACTCAATTTTGTGTTACCCATTTGTATAGAAAGAGCAACTATTTAAAGAAATCAAACCAGTAGTAAGGTTGGTTTGATTTATTCCAATAGATGAACCATCTGTTGTAATATGTCATCCATCTGTTGTAACAGATGCCTCATCGATTGAACAGATAGGTAATCTATTGCATCAGATTGGTCATCTGTTGATTCACTAAATTTTGTGTTACCCTTTGTAATGTTCTTTTTGTTCTTCTCTTATTAGACATCAAATATATTTCTCTTGTTTGCAGATAAAAGAAAGTAAAACTGGATCCACTTTTGTCCAACCAGCATTAAAGGCTAGAGTAAAGATGGGTTCGGAGAAATATGCTACTTCCAGATGGAACCACTTCATATGTGGGAGGTATGTATTAATGATTAACCTATCGTGAGAACATACATCCAGTACAATGATTTTGTGAATGTTTATTCTTTACTTATTAGGTGCTAATCCTTCAAATAAGATATGACATTTTACAGTTAAGATTATTAGGTTTGAACTGAAAAGACTGAGGGACCAAGTAGGTGATGTCGATACCCTATTATAATTTAATCACTATTTATGCTCATGTTTTTGTGTCAAGTTTGGGGAAGGGTTTAAGTTTTTGGAGGCAGTGTAAATATCTAATAATGATTGGATCAGTTTTAATGGATCAATGGACTTCTTGCTAGAGGAGACTATTATACAGCAGAAAGTGCTTGGAAGAATACCTTTATGGGAATAGGGATGTTGAGAAGGCCATATATCATCTCAGACCTTATGTAAGAGAAAACACAGGGTAGGAAAAAATGTGTAGAGAAATTGGCTAATGAAATTGACATGAAAAATGAAAAAACTGGATGAGCTGCGAATGTGAAAGTGTATCCAAAAATGAAAATCCATCAGTCGTTGAAGAAGAAAAAGAATGGTCAAGAGAACTGGAGCTGGTCACTTTGCTAGAGACTGCAACTAGCGAGCGTGGCCTTAATGAAGACTCCCAAAATGCAGGATAAGAACTCTAAGGAAGCAGCTTCGCAAGAATGGGAGGTGGTAAAATTATCGGTTAGAATTGAAGCCTGAACTAACTAACCCTGTATTAAAAATACGGGATCAAGCCAAAGTGACAATTTCTAAAGTTAAACCTCTAGTCAGGTCAAAGGCAGTGGAAACAATAAGGCATGTGATTTCTGCCCAACTTTAAACCTTTTTATTTCTACTGCCATTGACCTAATCATAACCACAAATAGAAGGCATGGCATGCACGTTAGACTTCAGAAATTGACGCCTTGGCTTTCCTTATTTTTAATTCAGGAGTTGTTGGTTCAGGTTTCAATTCTGACCAACAATCGTACCTATTTCCTATGCTTGCGAAGCTTCTTCCTTAGAGTTTTAGTCCTTAACTTTGTGAGAGTCTTCATTGAGGCCACGCTCTCTATTTGCATTCTCGAGCAAAGTGTCCAGCTCCAATCCTGTTGACTATTCTTATTTTTCTTCAACGACTGGGGGATTTTTATATTTGGTCACACTTCCACATATGAAGCTCATCCAATTTTTTCGTTTCTCATGTCAATTTCATTGGCCAGATTTGCTAGAAGTTCCTTACTTTCTTCCCTGTGTTTCTTCTTAAACAAGGTCTGAAATGATATATGGACTTCTCCATCTCCCCTTCCCGTACAAGTATTCTCCCAAGAACCTTCTGTTGTGTAAAAGTCTCCTAAAGTAATCCATTCATATACATTTAGACCAGGGGAATTTCTATAGATTCCATCACTTTTTTCTACAATGCGAGGCTTTGGAGGCTTTTAAAGAAGTCCATTGCACCATTAAAATCGGTCCAATCACTATTGGATATTTACACTGCAGCTAAAAACTAAACCCTTCCCCAAAATTGACACAAAAACATGAGCTTAAACCATCATTAAATTGTAATAAGGTATCAACACCACCGTCTTGGAACCCTTCGGCCTTATTAGTTTGCACCTATCAAACTAAACTGTACAATGCAGGATCTTGTTTGGAGGATTAGTGTCTGATGGATAAAAAGCTGCATTCACAAAATTATTGCACTTTATGTGTCTATCACAGTAGCCTGATCAATAATACATAACTCCCACGCATGAAAGTGGATCCATCACACATACCTTATTCTTCCTACCCCATCAAGAAATGTCAAACAGTGTTGTTTATTCATCTGCGTGCATGTGATAACTATTAAAAAAAGGTGTAAAAAGTCGTGACTTCTTATCTTAACACATTCAAAACAGCTGACATATCAAATTCTCTATCTGTTGCAACTGATGAATCAGTTGTTAGAAGAAATCAAAACATCTCTAATATATGATCCATCTATCGCAACAGATAATTCATATGTTGTAACAGATGGTAAATCTATTGCGACAGACCAGAAAGTGCTTATTCATCTGCAAGCATGTGATGACTATTAAAAAAGAGGTGAAGAGTCATGACTTTTTATCTAACACATTCAAAATAGCTGATGAACTGAATTCTCCATCTGTTGCAATTGATGAATCAACTGTTAGAAAAAATCAAAATATCTCTTCTAATAAATGGTTTATCTGTCGCAACAGATGTTACAACAGATGGTAAATCTGTTACGACAGACTAGAAAATGTTTATTCATCTGTACACATGTGATGACTATTAAAAAAGAGGTAGTCGTGACTTTTTATCTAACACATTCAATATAGCTGATGAATCAAATTCTCCATCTGTTGCAACTGATGAATCAGCTGTTAGAAAAAATCAAAACATCTCCAAAAAATAGTCCTTTTGTTGCAACAGATAATACATATGTTGCAACAGATGTCTCATCTATTGCACATACCAACCATCTGTTGCAACAAATAGTAAATCTATTTTGATAGACCATCTATTACACATACAGATAATCTATTACAACAGATGGTAAATCTATTATAATAGATGGACGATCTTTTGCAGCAACTCCATAATAACGACTGTTATTAACTCTCAAACCATTTTGAAAAGGTGAGAAGTATTAATGTAAAAAAAAAGTCATGAATTTTCACAGAAAATAAAATGCCACCAGTTTAAATGTTATTAATACAATAGAGCTTAACAGTCGCGCCTTTTGGCCTGACACATCCAGATTCAATCCTCTATAAATATGTCCCTCATTAATCTTCATTCTACTAAACTTTATTTATTTCTTGCATTTCTTTTTGTGTGACATCTTCAACCACTTCTCTTCAAAGAGCACATTCCTTTCTCGTTGAGGTAAGTTTTTTTTATGTTGTAAATCTACTAGTTGGTAGTATACGTTGTATTATATTTGGACTCTTTTTCTTTACATTTTTCAATTCATGCATGTTCTAGATATGGTTGAACCTATTTGGGACATTGCTATTCTGTGCGACACAGTGCGGAAACTTCAAAGGCAGGTTATTAACCTGCACAGGAGTTGGTCATCGTAAGAACGGTGATGTTCAGAGAGATATAGAGGATGATGAGGGCCCTACTGCTGTGAGTTGATTGGTCGGCTGTTATTAATGATGATGATGATAATAATAATTAGAATGTATTTTTTATTTTAGCATATATATTTTAATTTTTTTATATCGGATCTATACCTAATGTATTTTATTTTTTGTTTAATGAAAATTTTATTTTTAGTTAACTTTGGCTTTTTGATTCTTATTCAATTTTCATTCTGTCTATTTCTTCTAAACATACATATTAACATGTTGACGGTTGTAGGTAAGGATTAATTTTGAATCCAATAGACATAACAAATTTGGTTTTTGAGTTCTTTCAATAGATAGACCATGTGTTGTAACAGATTGGTCATCGGTTACGTTTATGTCAACAGATTATCCATATGTTGTGATAGAATTTTCATCTGTTGGAGGAAAAACATTCTAGTTTGATGGAACTGGTGTTATGTTATTCCAGCTAATGTCCATTTGTTGCCACAGATGGGAAATCTGTTCAAAATAATTATGGTCTGATGTATTATTTAGTTCATGTTTTTGACTTTTTTTATTGATGAACAAGTTATTAAAAAGGACATTTTATATATAATAAATGATAACATTACGTTCACAAAAATGAGTTAAATATATAAAAGTCCACAACAAACAACAACACAAGTTTCTACAATTACAACAATCATGGTGGATTACGATCCGGGCATGTAGTTCTTTTGTGGCCAGCACGCTTACATACGGAGCACTTGTTTCTTCTTGATGAAAATGATTCTTCGACTCCACGCCTCCTCTTATATGGCTTTTTTTTCGGTTTGATATTGCTTGGGTCAATATTCTCCCCAAAAGCTCTGAAGGAACAACCCAAGATTCTTTGGGAGGTACCAGAGTAATATGCCCACTATATATCATTTCATATTCTTCCATCGAATAATATTGAGAGGAGTGCTCGTAAACTTTAGGTCCATATTTTGAACTGTATTGACCTCGAAGTGCTGCCATGGCATGTGGACAGGATGTTTCGTCCAAGTTAAAAACTCTGTACGTACAAGATCTTGTATGAAGATCGACCGTGGCAAAATCACCATGACCAGTGATACTGAATTTATAATCTGCTATTTTATGAGATAATAACCTAATCCCCAAATTGATGTTCATTGATATTATTTTTTTGATTTCGAGAACAAATCAGGTTTTTTTTGGGCCTTTGAACTGCACACGTCTTTCATTAAAAAATCGGCCATACTTCTTGTTTATTAGTTCAAACATAACCTTGATGGAAAATTCTCTTTCTTCGCCAAACAATGAATTCACCGATTCAGTTATGTTTGATGTTATAATATTGTACCTATACAAAAGAATCACTAAGTATGACATCATACTAAACTTGTAACTCAAATAAGACATTGAATTCATAAGAATGTACCTATCTGCCGAATAGAATACCCAACTCTATCTCTCAAAATCGACACGTATGAGAAGTTCTGCTACCTTGGGATTTATATCCGTTATTTGATTGAAATGGTCTAAAAACTCCTCTCTACTATATGTTTTAGCTGCTCTATAAAAAGGGTCATGACCCTTTCGTTGTGATAGTTGGTTCGAATGTTCTCTCCAAGATGCCTGATGCAACAACTAAAGTAAGCTTAAGTGAAGAAAACTAAACCTATCTTTGGAATACTTAGATGCCTAGCCAAAACAAAACACAACTCTTCGACATATTTGATGTTGCTTCACAATTATTAAAAAAAATCCATAAGAGGCATCACATTCCTTGTCTAATACACAAAAAGTGACAGAAAAGATGTGATTCTCCATATCCTATGCCACTGCCACTAGCAGAACTCTAATATACCTGCTCCTCAAGAAGGTACCGTCGACAGCTATGCCTTTTATCAAATGTCAAAAACATTGAATCCAAGCCCCATAGGATACAAAAAAGTACTTGAACCCTCCGTTTTCATCAACATGCAATGTCGTCTTACTCTCAGGATTTGTGGACTCAATCATGTAATTGTAGGAATCCAGGACTGCATACCCATGCTCGTGTGTCCCCCTAACCAAGTCCTTGGCAATATCCATGGTCATATATATATTCTAATAAATGACCAGGACACCTAATTCTGTAAGGAGTTGATAGGCCATAATCCTTACTGAAGGGCCTTTTCCAATGGGGAAACTACTCCTAAAATATTCACCGAGGACCTTTGCCATGGCATGAGGATTGTGGCCCGAGATGTACTCCGAACCATATGTGTGATGCTTTTCATGTTTATGAATTATGAATCTATTAGAACTTACATACTTCACAGCTCTCAAGAACCACTTGCAGTTCGAATTAGTACATTTGAAGAAAAAGACACTACTCGAATTAATCACCTTTTTATTCTAAAATCTTTTTTCAAGCAAGAAATAATCAAAGTGGTAGATAGTTCATTCTTGTCCTTGAATGACATTTCAATAAAAAGTCGGTCCCATCATCTTGAAGATTTATAGACTGGGTCGATTGAGAAGAACTACTCATCATATTGGTCGCATCAATGGGCGTAGGTGTTTGATCATCATCTAGAATATTCATGTCTAAATCATCCAACCTATCATCAAAGATGTATTGTTTTTGTTTTTATTTTACGTTCTAGTTCTCATTCTCTCTAGTATTTTCAACCACATACACCCTTAACATCGGCCTAGATGAATCACTAAGATAAGCACGCAACCGAATCTGATCGGTTATCTTGAAAGGCAGTACCCTCTTATTTTCAAAAGAGTTGTGCATGTAGCTAATGATGAGTTCTTTTGATTGATAATTCAGTCCACAATAACTGATGATTAAGTTCACAAAATTATCATACAAAATATCACTTTGGACTGTCAAAGCTATCATCTCTAGCATTTTACCCTCGTTCCAACTCCATATATATCAATTGCTCTTCTCGATCCATTAACTATGACAATCCACTCCTATTGTTATTGATCCCTCCATTAGTGGTACCTAAATCAAGTCATTTGTTAAAAAAAGTTAATAGTGATTTCATAGTGCCGTAAATGAATCCAAATAGATGTGTAATCAGTTGCAACAGATTACTTACTTGTTGGGATTCATGTTACACTCAGGTGAATCATATGTTGCAACAGACTATATATCTTTTGTAATAGATGAAGCATCTGTTGGAATAGATGTTACAGTACTGAGGCACCTTTAAAGTTGATTCCAATAGATGAGTGACATGTTGCAACAAATAATTAACCTGTTATAATAGATGACTTACCTATTGCAGGAGACGATGATCTATTGGAATTGAGGTTAGGTTATATCATAATAGGTTACTAATATGTTATAACAGATATTTACCATCTGTTGGAATCTAGTTCAGTATCTATTGCAACAAGTTAATAATATGTTGCAACAAATATTTACCCTATTTCAACAGAAAACATGTCTGTTGGAATCGGGTTCAAGTTTTGTTGCAACAAATTACTAATCTGTTGAAATAGATACTTACCATATTACACCAGATAACTAATCTGTTACAACAGATGGATCATATGTTGCAACAAATGACCCATCTGTTTGATATATGGTATAGTACTATAAAACCATAAACATGCATCCAACATATGAGTCTTCCTTTGAAACAGGCCTGTTTAAACAGATGGCTCTTATGTTGCATTCATGTTCGCATTCTATCTAATATTGAAAAAATAGCACAATAGCAATTACCCAGATGAAAAATTCAACTAAAAATCTTAATTTGACTTACCAAAGTCTCCTATGAAGTAATGCCAAAGTGAAAACTGATGTACGAAAAAAATTTGACCTAAGAAATTGGTCAAATAGCAACAGTAGCGGTAACAACAACAACAACAACGACAATGGTCAACAAGAAGAACATGGAGATGATAATAAAGTAGAAGATGATGAATAAAGCAGCAGCAACAATGAACAACAAAAATTGCTAAGAGAGAGAAAACAACGATGGATGAGAAGAGAGAGAAAGACACCTTTTTTCTCCTCCGTTTCCCATTATATTAGGTAAACATTTGGATCAAAGTATAAATTTAAAAACTTTTGGGCTATTCTCAAACTTACCAAAATTTCTTAATCCATAATAAAGTAATTGTCACCTCCACTCAATAATTAAGACTTGTGTCATCTACACCTCATTTTAAAACTCTTTTTTCACCTACAGCCCAAACCCCCTAGAGAGTTGAGACAATTGCTCCAGAATTTTATTTTGTTTTAGGCCAACAAGAACAAAAATATAGAGTTACATAATTTCTTATTCTTTCTTTACTAGTTAATGTACATTGTGCTTTGAAACTGTAAATTGTATGTCTTTTATTGACATATTTAATTTAACAAAATAAATACTCCTTTCATTTCAAAATAATTGACAGATTTAGATTTTATACATTCTTATGAAAAATATAATTAAGAGTGTGATTTGACTAATATATTTTTTATTAATTATTTAATTTTTATTTATTTATGTCTCTTAATTCTAAAATAATTCATGTTAAGGATAAAATTAAAAAAAAATAATTAATATTATCTTGATCTTTCAAATTGATAACTATTTTGAGACAAGGAAAACACAGAAAGTAGATAAATAAGGTATAAAGTTACTGGGGGGTTTGAGCCACAGGTGACAAAAGAGTTTTAAAATGAGGTATAGGTGACACAAGTCTTAATTATTACGTGGAGGTGACAATTACTTTATTATGGATTAAGAAAGTTGGGAAAGTTTGAAAATAACTCACAAGTTTTTAAATTTACACTTTGATCTAAATGTTAGACTATATAATGAAAAACGAAGGGGAAAAAGGCGTCTTTCTCTCTCTTCTCACCCTTTGTTGATTTCTCTCTCTTAGCGATTTTTATTGTTCATTATTGCTGCTGCTTCATTCATGATCTTCTCCTTCATTATTATCATCTTCTACTTCATTATCATCTTCATCTTGTTCTTGTTGGCCATTTGTTGTTGTTGTTGTTACCGCTACTGTTGCTTTTTGACCAATTTCTTAGGTCAAATTTGTTTCTAACATCACTTTCCACTTTGGCATTATTTTATAGGAGACGTTGGTAAGTCAAATTATGATTTTAGTTCAATTTGTCATTTGGGTAACTGCTATTGTGTTGCTATTTTTCAATAATGGATAGAACCCAATCATGAATCCATTGTAAAATCCATTTGTTTAAACAGATAAATCATCTGTTGCGACAAATGAGACATCTGTTTCAAAGGAAGACTGATATGTTGGATTCATGTTTAAATAGATGGCTCATCTGTTGCAACATTTGACATATATATTGCGACAGATTAGTTACCTATTGCAACAGAACCTGAACATGATTCCAACATAGGTTACAACAGATTAATAACTTGTTGCATCAGGTAAGTCATCTGTCGTAATAAGTTAATTATCTACTGCAACTGTCACTCATTTGTTGGAATAAACTTCAAAGGTGATTTAGTTAGAACATCAATTCCAACAGGCGATTCATCTATTGTAACAAATATTCAGACCCATAACATAAATCCCAACAGGTAAGAATCTGTTGTGACTCATCACTTACCTATTGCAACAGATAACATATTTGTTGGGATTCATTCACAGCACTATGAAATCACTATCAACTTTTTTGGACAAATGACTTTATTTAGGTACCACTAATGGAGGGATTAATAACAATAGGGGTGGATTGTCATGGTCATTGGGTCAAGAAGAGCAATCGATATATATGGCATTGGAAGGAGGGTGAAATGCTAGAGACGATAGCTATGACAGTCCAAAGTGATGTTTTGTATGATGATTTTGTGAACTTAATCATCAGCTTTTATGGACTAAATTGTCAACCGGAAGAATTCGCCATCAGCTATATGTACAGCTCCTTTGAAAATCAGAGGGTACTGCCTTTCTAGATAACCGATCAGGTTCGGTTGCGTTCTTATCTAAGTGATTCAACCAGGCCAATGTTAAGGGTGTACATAGTTGAAAAGATGAGAGAGAATGAGAACCAGAACATAGAAGAAGAAGAAGAAGAAGAAGAAGAAGAAAAAGAAAAAGAAGACTTTTTTGATGATAGGTTGGATGATCTAGACATGAATATTCCAGATAATGATCAAACACCTACGCCTGTTAATGCGACCAATACGATGTGCAGTTCTTCTCAATCAACACAATCTGGAAATCTTCAAGACGACAGGACAGGATTTTTTATTGGAATGTCATTCAAGGACAAGAATGAACTATCTAACACTTTGTTTATTTCTTGCATGACAAAAGATTTCAGAATAAAGAAGGTGATTAATTCAAGTAGTGTCTTTTACTTTAAATATGCTAATTCGAACTGCAAATGATGGTTGAGAGCAGTGAAGTACGCAAGTTCTGACAGATTCATCATTCATAAATATGAAAAGCATCACACATGTGGTTCGGAGCATATCTCGGGCCAAAATCCTCACGCAATGTCAAAGGTCCTCAGTGAATATTTCAGGAGTAGTTTCCCCGATGGCAAAGGCCCTTCAACAAGGCTTATGTCCAATCAACTCCTTATGGATTTGGGTGTCCTGGTCAATTATTAGAAGGTATTTACGGCCATGGGGATTGCCAAAGACCTAGTTCGGGGGACACTCGAGCATGGGTATGAAGTCTTGGATTCTTACCGTTACATGATTGAGTCCACAAATCCCGAAAGTAAGACGGCATTGCATCTAGATAAAAACAGAAGGTTTAAGTACTTTTTTGTATCCTATGGTGATTGGATTCAAGGTTTTCGACATTTGAGAAAAGGCATAGCCGTCGACGGTACCTTCTTGAGGAGCAGGTATAATGGAGTTCCGCTAGCAGCGGTGGCACAAGATGCGTAGAATCACATCTTTCCTATCGCTTTTTATGTAGCAGACAAGGAATGTGATGCCACTTATGGATTTTTTTTTTGAACAACTGCAAAGCTGCGTCAAAGATACTGAAGACTTATGTTTTATATTGGATAGGCATCCAAGTATTCCAAAGATGGGTTCACTTTTCTTCAGTTCAGCTTACTTTGGTTGTTGCATCAGGCATCTTGGAGAGAACATTTGAAACAACTATCACAACGAAAGGGTCGTCACCCTTTTTTGTAGAGCAGCTAAAGCATATAGTAAAGAGGAGTTTTTAGACCATTTCAATCAAATAGCGGATGTGAATCCCAATGTAGCAGAATTTCTTGCACGTGTCAGTTTCGAGAGATGGAGCTGGGCATTCTGTCCAGCAAATAGGTACATTCTTATGAATTTAATGTCTTATTTGATTTATAATTTTAGTTTGATGTCGTACTAAGTGATTATTTTCTATAGGTACAATATTATGACATCAAACATAGCTGAATCGGTGAATTCATTGTTTGGCGATGAAAGAGAATTTCCCATCAAGGCTATGTTTGAAAAAATAAGCGAGAAATATAACAAATTTTTTTAACGAAAGGTGTGTGCAGTTCAAGTGCCTAGAAAAAAAACTTGATTTTTTCTCGAAATTGAAAAGAAAATATCAACGAACATTAGTTTGGGGAATAGGTTATTCTCTCATAAAATAGCAGATTACAAATTTCGTATCACCGGTCATGGTGATGCTGCCACGGTTGATCTTCAAACAAGATCTTGTACGTGTAGAGTTTTTGACTTGGATAAAATACCTTATCCACATGCTATGGCAGCCCTTCGAGCTCAATACGGCCATAAATATGGACCTGAAGTTTACGAGCACTCCTCTCAATATTATTCGGTGGAAAAATATGAAATGGCATATAGTAGGCATATAACTCCGGTGAATCCTAAAGAATCTTGGGTTGTTCCAGTAGAGCTTATGGAGAGATTAATACCTCCTCCATATATTTACCCGAGCACTATCGAACCGGGAAGAAAGCCATATAAAAGGAGGCGTGGAGTTGGAGAATCATTTTCATCAAGAAGAAACAAGTGCTCCATATGTAAGTGCGCTGGCCACAAAAGAACTACATGCCCGAATCATAATCCACCATGATCGTTGTAATTGCAGAAACTTGTGTTGTTGTTTGTTTGTTTGTTTGTTGTGGACTTTTATATATTTAACTCATTATTGTGAACCTAATGTTACCATTTATTATATATAAAATATCTTTTTTTAAATAACTTGTTCATCAATAAAATGAGGCAAAACATGAATTTAAATAATACAACAGACCACAATTATTCTCAACAGTTGCACAAACAACTGGAATGCTTTCCTCCAACAGATAAAAATTTGTCGAAACAAATAGATAATCTGTTGAAACCCAACAGATAACCAATCGGTTCCAACTGTTAAAAGAACTCAAAAGCCAAAATTAACTCCAACCGTCGACATATTAATATGTATTAGATTAGAAGAAAATAGAATGAAAATTGAATAGGAATTAAAACGCCAAAGTCTGACTAAAAGTAAATTTTCATTAAATGAAAACTAAAATACATTAGGTATAGATCCAATATAGAAAAGTTAAAATACATACGCTAAAAGAAAAAACACATTCTAATTATTATTATCATCATTATCATTAATGACAGCAGGCCAATCAACCCACAGCAGTAGGGGTCTCATCAGCCTCTGCATCTCTCTGAACATTTTTGCTCACACAGCGATCAACTCACTCTGCAGGTCATTAACCTGCCTTTGAAGTTCCCACACCGTGTCGCGTAGAATAGCAATGTCCGGAAAAGGATCATCCATATCTAGAACACGCATGAATTGACAAATGTAAAGAAAAATATTCACAATGTAATATAATGCATACGACCAGTTGGTAAATTTATGCCAGAAAAAAACTTACCTCAATGAGAAAGGAATGTGCTCTTTGAAGAGAAGTGGTTAAAGATGTCACACGAAAGGAAAAATATGCAAGAAATAAATAGAGTTGAATGAAGATTGAGGGACCTATAATATAATCTGGACGTGTCAGGCCAAAAGGCAGGAATGTTCAGCTCTATTGTATTAATTACATTCAAACTGGTGGGATTTTATTTTCTGTGAAAAGTTGCGACTTTTTCCTTTACACTAATTACTTCTTACCTTTTTATAGCAGTTTAAGACTCGATAAAAGCCGTTATTATTCAGCTATTATAATAGATCGTCTAACATTTTTAACAGATTTAGCATCTATTGCAACAGATGGACTAATTGAAAGTGCAACAGACGGCTGTCAAAACAGATTTACCATCTATTACAATAGATGGTTTGTATATACAACAAATAAGACATCTGATGCAACTTATGTATTATCTGTTGCAACAGATGGACAGTATGTATAAGTTGGAGGAGATGTTTTAATATCTTCTGACAGCTGATTCATTAGTTTCAGTTTCAACAGATGCCACAGTAATTTATCTATACCTCATCCATCTTATCTTTGTTTTCATACATAAGCCTACGCTTGAGAAGTTCATATACCATTTTCATTTGAAAATGAGTATTGTTGTCCTCTGGCAAATAAAGATATTTTCCAAAGAAGCTGTCCGTGAAATAAGCATCCAATTTTTGTTCTCGAAATATTTTTCTAAAGGCGTCGAAAGATTTTCCCATGGCTGACTTAACCATGAAATCACCTATTAAATCTGTGGCACCATCGCACTGCATTCTCACAAGATAATAATCAATGCTGAAGGCTTTGACCAGCTCTTCGGTGGAAGGACTATTAGCATCTACATCATCACTTTTGAAATATTCCTCCTCCCCATGTTTATCATATTCTGCTCCCAATTGAGATAACGCTTATAAAGCAAGCTCATAGAGTGGTGGATGTAGCCTAGCTGCTGTACTTGTTCCTTTACTTGGACTTGATTTGATTTTTGCTCTCTTGGGAATCATATTATCTAAAATTAACAGAAACATAAAATAATATATTATTGTTGATTAATACATCGTTAAAAAGGATAACAGTAAATCAAATAAGCAAAACAGTAAAATAACAGTTGCAATAGATCATCGATCTGTTGGAGCAGGTAGTATATCTGTTGGAGCATATAACCAAACTATTGCAGCAGATGAGTAATCTGTTGCAACAATACAAAACATACCACTCATCTTTTAAGACAAATGAATGGTCTGTTCAACAGATTACACAACTGTTGTGACATCATCTGTTGCAATATATGAGTGATCTGTTGGAACAGTTAATTAATCCATAGCAACGACTGAGTAATCTGTTATGATAATACAAAACACATCACTCATCTGTTGAGAAAAATGAATGGTCTGTGCAATAGGTCACACACCTGTTGTAACACATGAGTAATCTATTGGAACAGTTATCAATGGTTAATATTATTTAGATTTCTTCCAATATAGGGTCGTCTATCGCGGCAGATGAATGATCAGTTGGAAAAATCAAGTCTTGGACTTTTCCTGTAGGAAGAGTTGGTAGGATTTTATCCAACAGGAGGTTCATCTGTTGCATCAGATCATTAATCTGATGGTTCTTCCATTGCACCAGATGGTTAATTAGTTGCATCAGATTTTTTATCCGAAGCTTAATCTGTTGCAACATATGGTAAAGTTGTTGCATCAGAATTGTAATCTGATGGTTCCTCTGGTGCATCAGATAGGTGATCTATTGCATCATATGATGAATCTTCTGCATCAGATGGTTAATATGTTGCACCAGATGGGTAATCTGTCGGAGGAAACAGTAGGACGATTTTGTTAAACAAAAAATAGCAATTTCACCATTTTTACCAAGAACAAGAACAGAACAAATCAAACCAAATTGTCCTTTTGTTTTTATAAACACAAACAATAAAAATCAAACTTCAAAAACATGCAATAAACAACAAAATATCATAATTCACTTCAAAAAGAGAAGAGAAGAGGAGTGAAGAAATATTAGAAATTAGGGTTTTATTCAGACCGCTTTTCAAATTAGTGCAACAAATCTTGAAATTGTTAACCAATACTATAAGAGAAGCTGGCTCAAGTTCCTCAATTTTTTCAAAACTAAAAAAGCCATAAATTTTTACCTGTGAAAGAAAAAAAGGACCGATGAAGAATTCGAAGCTGTTGTGGCCGGAGAGTAAAGTGTCACATCGATTGAAGTCGAAAAGGAACTGGAATCCCAACTATTTGTAGTCGGATGTTGAAGTCGCCGAGGATTGAAATAAGAAATTTGCAAAACAGTTGATTGGGAGAGAGTTGAGAGAAGCAGTCGAGAGAGGGATGAGAGACAAGTTGATTGAATTGAAGAGGGGAACTCGAAGCCCAACTATTTGTCGTCGGGGGTTGAAGGGAGAAATTTTGTAGAATTGTTGGTTGGGAGAGAGTTGAGAGAAACTGTCGAGAGAGAGGAGAGAGTGGTTGATTTGGATTGAAAAGGGTGTGAGTTGGGTTGATTTGTATTTTTGAAAAGATTAGAAAGTTTTGAAAATATTAATCAAGTCCACAATTAACTTGATCAAGTTTCCTAATAATGTTTGACCCTATCTGTTGGTCAATGTCAACAATCCTTCATTCAAGACTTAAAAGACACCTATTCTTCAAGTTTCTCAAGTTACTGACCCCTTCTAATATTCTTGAGTTTTTTTTTAAAAAAAAGTTAATAAAAATAAATAAATTAATAAGACTTTAAAACATTATGTGGTTATAATTATAAGGAAAATAAGTTTTAAGTACTCCCAAATGATAAATTTATTTTGCTGATGCAGCTAAATTTTAAAAAAGAATTCAAGTAATACGTAAGTTGCCGGTAGAAAAACTTATATTTAACTCAAATAGTTGCGGATGTATGCTTAAACAGATAGTGAATATGTGGATATGACTATAAAAACTTTAACCTGATAAATAAGACACAATTTCAAGGAATTAAAAGTATGACAAGTTCATGAGTTCACGCAAGAAAATTCAAAAACAGGTGAGTTCTCATAGTGTTTGTTATACTCGATCAAATTTTCGACCACTTCCAACTCTTTTTTATAATTTGATTGGCCAAATTTTGGGAGGTCAAAAGTTCTTATTTTTAAAATGTCATGTATTTGATCAAACTTTTAAGAGAAAATAAGTACTTTTGGAAAGTCAAAAATTGTTTGTCACAAGCATCAAAATTATATTTTCCATGAAAGCAATTTCTTAAAAGCACATTTGAGAAAAATACAGTTACAAGTATTTTTAAAAAAAAAAAAACCAAATAATAATTACTGCTCAATTTATTTTTTAAAAAAAAAACTATTGATCAAACACAATTTGTTTCTCATATAGAGTACTATTTTTTTGAAAAATACCTACAAAGACATTTTTCAAATAAGTCGATTTTAAAATTTTGATCAAACTCTAATTGATTCTCAATAATACTTTTTTGAGAAATACTTTAATAAAAAATATCCTACAAACACTTATATGAAATATTTTATAATTTATTATTTTTGTATGTAATTTTTTATATAATAGATTCACATATTTTCTTTATATTTTTAATATTTCTAGTGAAATTACTGGCCCATTCATATGCTTTACCATTAATTTGAATTTTTTCGAGAGAGAATTAAATTAATGGAACTCAAAGTGATACCAAGCTCATGGGGGAAACCAAAAATTAAAAATCAAATTAAAGAGAGTGTTTTTTTTTTCTTTTTTCGTTTTATTTTTTTTCCAGTTTTTCTTTTTTATTCGTTAATAAAAACTGTTTCCTTCTTGATGAGTTCACCTACATAGATAGTACAAAGAATAAAGAAGAAACATATGTGGCATAATATTGGTGATTTTGGTAAGGGAATTGGAAGAGAAGGGTGA